>NW_010170067.1:1667-4703 GCF_000695765.1 Mesitornis unicolor | reverse complement strand
GCAGGAATGATGAGAGGATATGTTGGGGCAGGAAGAGAGGCAGTCTTGAATAAATTTTTCCCTTTAAGCTCATGATATTATAAATGGTTGTTTTGAATTTTTATTTCAGATTTAAAATAGTTAAACTAATAAAATATGGCCAATTGTTAAATAAATAGAAGTGTGCTGCTGTCATCTACTGAAATAAAAAAGGACCAGTTTATTCTGATGATCACCTGTGTATCAGTGTGAGTATGAGTCACTCACAATTAAAATCATAAACCCAGTGCTTAATCTACATTACCTGCAATTTATTTTTCTTACTCCCCTTAGGCTTGCCAGTCCTCTGAGACAAATCTTTTGTGTGTCTGCGACTGTCTCATACAGCAAACAGACTGGAAGAGTTTTGTCGATGGCGCAGCCCAGCTCTGTCTGTGTGCTCTCACTTGCTTTCAGCATGGGACACTGGTTTCTGTACCTTGTGCATCGTTATTCCTAGGCTGCTGCAGTGATTCCACAATGTCAGCTCAGAGCCTTAATGCAGAGAGAAGAGACAGAAAAATAGATACTGGTGTTGTTTGAAAGTTCAGTACATCCGGATGATTTTAACTTATTAGCACTATGTTGTCAGAAGTCACTTTGATGGCAAAAAATCTATGGGCTAGTATGCATTTCTGATGTACTTCATGTACAGCCTATGTGTGTAATATAGATACATCATAAAATGACAAAACAGTTCGACACAGTGAATAACAAAACTGTATAAAAACAGTATTAAAAAATCCAGGGTATTAAGAAGAATGGAAATGTTCAACTATGCAATTTCACATTGACTCAATTTCATTTACAACTCATAAATTCACTTAACATTTCTGCATACTTTTGACTTTGTGCGTTCCCACAGCACTCACATTCTGATTCAGAGGAGGAACTCACAGATTCTTACCACAGCCTGTGTTTCTGACAACAGTGATGTGAATATGTAAATGTTGTCACCTTCTTTTTAAGCCTGCATGGTCACTGAAGTACAGAGCTTTGCAGTTACTGTGTGATAGCTCAGACAGAGAGCATCCCAGGGAGCAGAATTAAGAGATCAGCAAGGACAGCATCGTCATCCCTGTGTAAATGTTAACAGAGGGTAGCTAGTGGCAGCTGATGTGCTCCTTTCCTGGGAATGTGCAGTAGCTCCTGCTGACATTTGCACTCACCATATGGCAGAGCATAGCGTGGCCAACCAAGGCAGAGAGCCTCACCTTAAGAACAATACACCTGTCCTTGGCCTGATCCATGGGTTGTAGTTCAGACATCCTGCACTGTTAGGTGCTGCTGTTTACTTGGTGTACACCCATCTCTCTTTTTTTGGGAATGCAGTTTCACTACTTATACTCTGGAAACATGTAAGCTGCATGCATACAATTAATGAAAAAACCCTGAACAAATACAACTAAGGGTAACAGGGTAAAATACGTAACAGTTTGTGGTCATTGTGGAAGGCAGGCATGACTGCGAGCTTTCAGTGTGTGTACATGCATGCTCTCTTTAGCAGATGCAAAGTCAGGTCCTACCACTTCAGATGAATAGCTCATCTCATTTCTTGTAGGAAGTCATAACCTTGTCTTTCATTTAACAGTGGGATCTGCAATGGAAATTGCTATAGTGATAGAAAAAATACAATTATTTTGATGTTTTCTTTGGGAGGGAAGTGTAATTGTGTGAGCATGCTCATTTATACAGAATTCTACACATAAGGAAAGTTAGAAAAATAAGATACATGTTTTCTAAGCCTCTGGGGAGCAGCCTGTTACAGATTTAAAACTCACAGAACAATCCATAGAATAATCTGTGAAAAATCTTTGTGCTTATTTCAAATATAGTTTGCTTGTTATCATAACAGCAAAATACACTGTATACTACAACATGACTATTCACTATTTATATATTTTTAATTAGTTAGAAAGGTTTACTTTAGAAAAAATAATTTTGGTGAAATAAGATAAAAATTTGTGAAGATTTTACATTGCAAATATATTTTCCTATTTTATTACACCTGTAAATTCACCTCAGCAACAGCTAAAGCAAACAACAGAGGAAAATTACATATTTATAGTTGCCAGAGCAATTAGTTAGGAATAAGAAAGTCTTAAGCTCTTTATATCCATGTGCTGTAGACTGTGACATTTAAAGGTAATTTTGAGCTTTTTTATAAGGATTTTGAAATGCATTCATAACCTTATCCAGCTCAGGAGTTGTTGCATCTCGGAAACAATCCCTTTCCTTGGAGTTGTCTTCCTCTCACAGTTAGCATCCTTGTGGCACTTTCCTGTTAGTTCACTTTTACGAAGAACAGATGTGGAGATAAAACTAATCTTTCACCTTCAGAACCATTTCTTAGAGGTCAAAGCTAAAAGATTTTAATGAAATACCCTAATGAAAAACATACCACTAGCTATGCATATTCTTAGGTGTGGATAAACAGATGTTATCACTTGCTGCTGATGTCAATCTGTCATTTTTTGAACTCATAATTCTCTTTTAAAAGAAAAAGCAAGAATTACAGCTAATTCTGTCCTTACATTGCGCCAGAAGTGATATATGAGTCTTATTAGTACATACAGATTTATGAGAGAGCATACAGTCCTTGAGAAGAAAAATCACACAAATTATTACATTTTACCTCTCTAACCTTTGTTCTTATGCAAGGTCAAACTGCATATTTAAAATGTGTACCTGTCACATACTTTCTTTAAAGATTAAGGCTGCTTAAGGTTGGGCTAGGCTGAATTTGCCACCCTGAGCACTCTGAACGCTAAAAGCAGCAAGAGGGCATTGTCAGGTCATGATCACCATTTGCCTGAGACAAGAAATTTTATCCATCTGATGGTATTTAAAAATAAGCAGAACTTTCTTAACCATTTGGTATTCTTCCCTTCATGAAGCCAATCAGCTATGCATGGAAGTAGCAAAGAAACAGCCAAAAAATTATATTATTTGTACTAGAAGAAAAATTTGTACTGGAAGAAAAAAATTAATGTGAAGCAGCTAAAGAAAAGGAGACAG
>NW_010170067.1:0-1636 GCF_000695765.1 Mesitornis unicolor | reverse complement strand
GAGAGAAGGCAAGAGAGATGCCAGGAAGTTTTTTTTCTTGTTTTCCTCTCACAATAAATTGTGTGTCATAGTAGCCCATTTCAGGGTAAAATTTTGCAGTGTGTTGAAAGTGATCAACTATGAATCTAATTTGTCACTGACAGGTATAAGAAGCACTTTCTGAACCTGCAGGAAGGTTGTCAGGGAAGTGTGTCAAAAGGCATGCTTTGCCTGAAGCCTAACCATAAACAAATGTAGGCGATTTTAGACTTAATGAACAGATATGCTTTTAAAATTTACCCTTTCACAAAATTTTTAATTTAAAAATGCCCAAGCATCCCTTGCCACCCCAGCAGCACAGAAAAAGCTTTTCCAGCCTCTCAGAGAAATGCCAGCAGTGCTGTTAGATCCTGGGGGCTGGTTTAGTGTGGGTCTCACTCCCAGCAGGTGATGATTTGGTGAGGAAGTCTTTCCTAAGCATGGAAAACCAGTACAGTTTAGTAGAGATGACTCCATGACAATTTCTGGGAAATTGAAACACTTTTGAAAGAGGATTATGGTAGAGTCTAGTACAAATGAAGGAACTTATTCCTTGTAAGACTGTCTACTGATTCTCTTTAATGATCTGGATTTCAAATATCAATTCATAATAAGTTTAGAATGAGAAAGAAGAAAATTCAAGTTTAATCTGATTTTGACACACAGTAATTAGGCACTCCCCAAGAAGCAGATGTTTTTGTATCGTAATTGTAGTGGCCACAAATGATCATTAAAACAATACTCACAATTCCCCTGTGACATGTCTTGACAGATTCATAAATTGGAGGAGAGAAAACTTTCTTAGGTCTCTTACTACTGCTGTATTCTTATGTTTCATTTGGAAAATGCAGTTGTGCCTATACGTTAATGACTTTTCCTGCTTGAATTCAGAATTACTGGAAGCAGCCTGCGAGAGTAAAACCTTATATTTTTCCTCTCAGCAGGCACCTGGGACCTGGTTCTGCAAATGCAGTGTGGGTAGGATTTCTATGCGCAGGGCACAGTGCACTGGTTTCCAAGGAGACAAGTACATTGTGCTTGGGGTAATGGAGATCTTGGGAGAGTGAGATTGGGTAGAACAGCCCTCTATTTATCAGTTTGCTCACTGATTAGGAATATAAAGTAAGAGCCTCGTAGCTTTCTAATGACTTTACAACTGGCAGGCATTTACTGGCAGCTGTGACAGTGATCAATGCACAGCACCACCATCAAGCCACTTCACTTCAGAATTATTTTCTTCAAACAGCTACTAGTGTGGGGCCTTCTCACATGTTAGATATTATCATAGTGCTTGTTATCAGTACCAATAAATGCTCAAAATGCCTACTTTCCCTCTCTTTGCCATTCACCCCAACATAGGTCAGCAGTAGGATTGCAGTGATTGCACCGCAGAGGCACACAGAGCTGCTCCTCACTCCTGTGCCACACACCCACTTTCAGTCCAGAATAATCTTTAGCTGTGTAAACAACAGTACGTGGCATGGCACAGATTAGTGAAGCAACAATGGTCTCTGTCATCAAGAATCAAAATGAAAACTCTATGTAGACACAGCCTTTAAGGTGGCAAAAAATTACGGTGAAAATCGTAAGCGGTGGATGTGGTCTACCTTGACTTCAG
>NW_010170066.1:716-13097 GCF_000695765.1 Mesitornis unicolor | reverse complement strand
CTCTCTCTGACCCTTAAACGGAGACACTGCTACACTTAGTGAGTGAATATTAGGGAGCATGATGGGTATTTATTTGACAGTTTTAATTTATTCATGGCACATAATAGCATGTAAGTGGATAATAACCAGAAGATGATCATTCTTTTACTATCTCCATGCCTATAGGTGTTTTATTGAGCTGCTTGAAATCTGGACATTTCCAAATGAAAAAATGCTGGTTAGTCTTTTGCTGCTGATATATATTACTAAATTCCAAAGGAACATTCAAACTTTTCTGCCCATTATTAGCTATCATACTGAGTATTTACTTAGAATTTATAATCTGATTGTCAGCTTCTCTTGAGTGCCCCGGGGGAAGGGGAAGTGGTTTTTTTTTTAAAAAAAAAAAAAGGAAAATTCACATGCTTTTATAAAAGTTTGTCCTGTGCTCACACAAACTAAAATTTGAAGTTGATTTTAATATATATCTAAAGGATATAAGCAAAAGCTTTGAGACCAAATGGTTAACAATGGATTAAATTGTGTGTGAAACTGTTAAAATTGTTTAATAAATTATATAATGTTCAATAAATTTACAGTTCTTTATACGAAAATACTCACTTATACACCAACAGTAAAACCCAATGTGAATTTCTCAATCTATCTATACTTATACAGATATGGGTTTGATTTCTAGAGAGGTGACCTAAAACATAACTTAAAGACTCATGAGAGGTTTAAGTCAGTATTCTTTAATACAACGCCAGGGTCCTCTCAGAATCACCTGAGATTCCCATTAGTTGTTTCACACAGGTTCTTTTTATTTCCTATACTAATACATATGCATCCTAATTACTGCAAATAAACACATCTTTTCATAGAACTAATTATCATAAGTCCAGCCTATTTTGTCTCCTTTCTTCACTGGTCCAGTGGTGTCCTCTTGGTGACCCTTCTCTTGGAGCATGTGCAGATGTAGTGCTGACTTTATAGCCACCTGCAGACTTGGATTGGTATATATCATTGGTTTTGTTCCTATATGTCCTGTACCTTAAACAAAGCGGTTCTCCAAATTGTCCTAAACTACTTGATTATCCTATTTAATGATTTACCCTACCTGTCAAGTATACATAGTTTATGATCTTGTTTTCTTAAGTCCCTTAAAGCATTTTGCATTAGCTTTGGAGGGTTTTCTGTACTTTCCTATTATCAAGTTTCACAAAGATTTCTCAATGTACAATTTGTTTACCCTATTAATAACTCTATGCAATAGTAAAATATAATTTCTAATTTGTCTTTCAAAATATAAAGTGTGAGACTTTAACGTATAATATCTTAGTTAGATATGTGGTGTAACTAACCTGTGCCAAATTTGTACTCAACAAGAGAATTCCGTGGAAGTCTGTATTATGAATGGTATTGCAGTTAAGACACGAGGAGTGGATAATAATCTTCTCTTTGTGCTGATAAGTGTAACTTTATTTGACTGATTAGAGAAAATCAACAACAGCAAAAATTCTTAGTTCCATTTCACAACAAAAGTAATTGCAATTTTGTGAAACATAATCTAATAATTTCCTAGGTGTCTGGTAAATACTACTAATATCCTGATCTAATACTTAAATCAGAGTAGCTTAGTGATTATATTACATTGATTTAAATTTTCATTAATTTTGAAACAAGCATTGCCTTTATAATAGAATTTTATTATTTTAAAAAGCTAAACGTATGATAAACATATTTTTCATATGGTGGAAAGACTGTTTCTGATATGCTGAAGAGAGAATTTGCAAAAAAGCTAAATGTAAATTCTTCAATATATTTTTCTATTTTTTTCTTAAAAATGAAGTTAATTTAAAAAAAGAAAAATAATCACAGATATATTTTTAGAAGTATTTTACAATTTAAAAAATATGTTTTGAAAGAAACATTCCAGCCTAGTCTATAAAGTTCTGAGAATGATGTTGGAAGATGGTTGGTGTTACTGCTATGTATTGTGCTTTATTTCTTATAGGCCTAATGCCATAGAGACTATTGAACTTACTGGATGTCCTTGATTTTAATGACGTTTCCTAATAGTTCAGTTTTGAAATTGCTTATGGATTTATTTTTGTCTGTGTCCTGTCCCTATCAGTTTTTTTCATCTGAAAATAAGGAAGACAAAACTGGACTTTGCTTCTTCATTAACAAAGAACAAGCATCTTTTAGGGTATCATACTGTGATTCACAATATCTTCTGGTGCTTTTCCAAGATCTTTTCTTGCTGGCCTTAGCAATAAGAAATAACACCTCAATTACAGAGGAATAAGGGGGGGAGGATATCCTTAAGCAGTTTTAGAATAGAATTTGAATGAATGAAATTAAAAGAGACAAAGGAAATCATGTCAGTGTTCCAGGAGATTCTTTTCCAGTTGTATGCTACTCTATTCCTATTCCTAAAGAAGAACTAGGATTTTCCAGTACTTATTTTAAAAGGCCAATATTTAATCCTTCAAAGCTAGAAATTTGAGCATGGTTTAAAAATGTTGTGGTGTCTGTTTAGACTGGACTAAAAAATTCTCAAAAGATTTCATTTATTTTTCTTGGTTTTTTTGTGGGGTTTATCAGGTTCAGGTTTATCAGAGAACTGGTAGGATGAAGAGATGCAGATTGTCTGTTAAATATTATTGCACCAGAATACAAAATTCTGTAGGAATGGTATGTAATATATGACACATTTTGGCTAGTGTCTCTTCTCAACTAGGCCAGTGATAATTAGTGCAAGGGCATGAGAATAGTTGGCTATGTGATAGGAACACTCTCAGTCTGGTTATATTTGTGATTTTATCTCTTCAAAGCTGCATCTGGTGAAACACAAACTCTTCCATTACTGTTTGACAGATGAACTGTCATATAAGATCCAGTTGCTAAGACTTAATGTTGTTCAGTGCTGGTTGTACAAGTAACCCTAGCATGTGTCCTGGAACACTCTGGACTTGTGTTAGGAAGATTTTCACACTTCTTGTTGCTTAACTACTTACCTCGAACAGAAGAATAATGAGTTCAGGAAATGTCAAATTCTCAGCCGAGTTTTCTATTCTATACCTTTAGCAAGACCTTGCTATTATCCTCAGTAAGATCTTTCTGAGTATTATTAACACTGCTGACCATATTGTCTATGAGGATCTCTCAGAAGTGTAGTTGGCAAATGATTCAAAGCATGTACTAGCAGAAAGATACAGCAATTTAAGTCAAGACTGCCTGATTCCTCTGAGGTCTCAGTGAATAGGAGCTTTCATTTGCATTGCATATTCCATAGTTATTATGATTTTATAAGTACTGTCAGCTGTCCATCTTTGCAAACAGGTATTTGCTATAGCTCAGATTTAAGACAGTTGCAAATAAGAAGATTAAATTATCTAAGTTGTTAGTAGATCTAGGTTCATTTTGCCTACGTTATTCTTCAGAAAAAAATGCTCTCATATAAATTAACCTCAGTACTTCCCCTTTTTTCACTGCATTACTGAAAAGAAATTTGCTACAGAACCTATCTAAATCAAATTATGTAGAATATTGATCCTGTAATTAGGAATGAATGAAACCCAGTAAGCTTTGAGTTTTAGTCTTATCAAAGTTAAGATGCTTAGCACAAGTTTTTATGAAGCTATCTGACTGAGGTGATGTTTTCCCAAGTAATATTTAGCTTCTGACATCTTGTAGATGCTTCATATACATTGAGTAGTTATTCCTCAATAATGAAAGCATACTCTAAAATAAGCAATTATAAACAAGTATCTCAGAGGATATTAAAAAAAATCCAGAACAGTTCAGAATGGAATTTAGCAAGTTAGTATTTCCCATGTGCTCCTACTATTTCCCTACTTAACATATGATCTTCTCTTTTCTCCATCTTAAGGATGGTAAAAGTACTTGCACTGACCTTTTGCACAAGGTGAACTTTATTCTTTGCTCTGAGATAACAGGACACTTTTTCTCTTTATTTCATCTTCCAGAAATTGTACAGATATGACTGTAAGTGGATGTGTAAGTTTTGTAACATATAGAGGCTTGCATCACCACTTAATTTGTCCAATTATTTTAGTCCTTTCAGACCAGAAATATTACTGTGCATATGACTCTGGAGCTGTTGCTATTAACTTTATGTGTAATAAGATAGGACTCAGCACTTGCAATTTCGTCTCATCTAGAACCTCTTTTGGCATAGAAAATAGCTGAGACACTTAAAAGTCCTTGTGATATGCTATACCTACTACTTGTCCTACCTCGAAACAGACTTTTCTAACTTAATCTCTTGAGGTTTTTTTTTCTTTTTTTTTTCTTTTTCCTTTTTTTAAAAAAAAGTTTATTTCAGCTTCTCATGAATTTACATACAACATAAATTTTAAAAAGCATAATGTCTCCTTGTTCATAGTGTCAAAATGCCTAGCTATTATAAAATTCAGTCACTTTGAATAGATCTGATTTATAGACATAAGCACTGTACCATGAGAGCTACATTTATTTGGTACATTTGGGCATCATTGGTATTTCTTGTCTAATAATAGTTCATCAGCTTGTACTGTAGCATGCTGACATTTGAAATTCTTTCCTCAGTTTTAGCAGGAGTTTCAGTGTTTCAGATTTTCATTTGCCAGACAGTTACAGACTAGCAGTATGAACATATATTTTCCCTCATTTTCATTTCTAGCAGAAATATTTTTATCAGGACTGTTCACTCATGATTAAAGAAAACCAAAGTAAGTGGACTTTCTCAAAGCTGAATGAGTGTGATTGTGAAAGTGTTGGGATTTTTTAGTAAAGTACCTCAAATAAATTTTATCCTTTTTTTTGTTTTCCCTCTTGAAAAATTCTAAGTGGTTTGCTTTCTGACCATGGTTTTAAAGGACAAAATTTAGACAGTGAAAAACTTAAAAGTCTGATATTATGGACAGAATTTGTCAGTGTGGTCTGGCTTTCTTTTGATATATGTTTAGAAGGAAATGTACATGTAAGAAATTGATGTATAATCTCTAACTATGCCTAATTTAAGCTTGTCTCTGATAGCATCCTGAACACAATATTTTTAATAAAATCTTCAATTCTACTAAACGTTATCTTGCATATAATCAAGCTCTTGGATGAAAAGAAATGCTTTCCTGCTTCCTGTACAATTTGTCTACTATTCTAAATCACAATCTTCCTGTACAGTTAAAATATTTTGTTTACTGGCATTAGGTGTTAGAAATGCACGACGAGTATCTGATACTTCCTCTGTTTCATAATAAAGTGCCCCTGAACCATATGCATGTGCTGCACAAGCAAGATTGGTAAGAAATCCTAACTGACAAGAAAGTTCCCCTACCCAGCCATTAAGTTCCTAGGAAAATAAGATGGTGTGAGGGGCAGATCTCATGTAATTAAAGGAACTTGGTCTAATTTGAATTTGCTTTCTTTCCTTTCATAAACCCAATCCGTGGGAGGAGATTGTGCCACTGAGAAGTGATTTTGGCCAATGAAGTTTCTTACTGGCATTTTACTAACACTCATATTTAAAATGCAAGAACCCTCCTAACCCTACCATGTATGCACAAATATTATTTTTGCCCTGTCATACTGTAAAGAGGATTAATACCTTTAACTTACTTTTTGTCTTAATAATCTCATATGGTAAAGTACTTTACAACTGCTGCAAGGTATCTAACAACGTACTTCTTATGGTATATTTTTAAATAATCAATTTCTTCTATGGTACAATAATTTTCTCTAGATTTCTGAGCAAAAGTGGAATAAGCATTGGATCTCTTAAATGCTCATTTGTTTCTTTTTCTCACTAAATCCTTACATTTCTAAATGTTGATCCAAGTAAATGGTTATTACTTCAATGTAACTCGTAATATCTTTAATGTTTTCACTGGTATTATCAAGAAAAATGTGTAGATTTACAGAAATTAATTCTGTTTCTGATTGCAATTTTGGGGAGCTGAATTGTGTGTGTCAGGCAAGGCAGGCCATGTCCTAGAAATATTTACAATTGCTCCTGTGCCCAATGTCACTAAAACATCTGCTTAGGATAATAAAAAAATGGAAACAAACCAACAAGAAATAAATTTTCTTTCATCCTTTATCCCTTAATATAAATTCTCAACAGAAAGCTTTACTGATCTTTTATTTTTTTTATGAATAGAAATTAATGGAATTCACTTCTAATCCTAAAACTACTAGTTGCAACATCTTATTGGGCAGGATTTTTTTTATTTCTCTGGTAGTTCTTAATTTTGGAGTGGACTAACTTAAGTAAGGAAGCAGTGAATCTTGATTTAAATAATATATTTTAATGTTTTGTTTTCTTATTTAGGTATTTCCCAAAGAAATACTGTTTCTCACTATCTGACACAAGTTGTTGCCAACTTTATGCTTTATACTTGTTTTTTTAAGCAGTTGTGTAACTTAATATGAATTTATGCAGATACTTCTGGACTTCTATTTTGTTTGCAAGTAAGGAATGAAGATGTCTATTATTCCTAAATGATGTTTCACTTTTTTCACTATTTTTTGTCACTTTCATTAAAAAGAAAATTTTGATTCAATTGTAAATAAGCAAAAGAGTAGTTTTATATATAAAATACAATTAGAAAAGAAAAGAGCATAGGATCATAGAATCATTTGGTTGGAAAAGACCTTTAAAATCATTGAGTTCAACCGTAACATATCCACTAATAAACCATGTCCCTAAGCACCACATCTACAAGTCTTTTAAATACCTGCAGAGATGATGACTTGACCACTTCCCTGGGCAGCCCATTCCAATGCCTGATAACTCTTTCAGTGAAGAAATTTTTCCTAATATCCAATCTAAAACTTCTGAGGTGCAACTTGAGACCATTTCCTCTCATCCTATTGCTTGTTACCTGGGAGAAGAGGCTGACCCCCTACCTTGCTACATCCTCCTTTCAGGTAGTTGTAGAGGACAATAGCCTCCTTGTCTCCGAGCTAAATAAACTTAGTTCAGCTGCTCTTCATAAGACTTATTTTCAAGACCCTTCACCAGCTTTGTTGCCCTTCTCTGGACACGTTCCAGTGCTTCAATGACTTTCTTGTAGTGAGGGGTCCAAAACTGAATACAGTATTTGATGTGCTGCCTCACCAGTGCTGAATACAGGGGCATGATTACTTCCCTACTCCTGCTGACCACAATATTTCTGATACAAGCCAGAGTGCTGAATATACCTATATCTGATGCAGATATATCTAAACTTGTTTTTCAGTGAAAACTACTTCATTTATAATAAAGGAAGTATTTGTACATTAGCAAGCTTATTAAAATATGTATAATTTTCCTGGCCTTTTGGATGTCTTCTTATGAGACCTTCTTTCCATTCTTGTATTGTGTGAGAAGTGTCAGTCTGATTCGTGTTAAAATAATGTGGAGGTCATAGGAAATATGCGACCTCTGTGACTATTTTGGCTGTCCTTGTACGGAGAACAGATTGAGAACAAGTAGAATGGAGTATATAGTTGTGTAAAACCCATAAGACGCCAGAAAGAAAAAACACTCCCTCAGAAGCGAGATAATACCGGTCCTGTGGTTTGAGCAAGAGCCAAGAAATAACTAAGTCTACGCAAGAAGAAAAAATTAACAAAGGTTACGAAGAGAACCTCCCCTGCGACCCCCTCCACGACCACCAGCAAGGGACACTGTGCAAGCGTGGATGGGAGGAGAGCTAATTATAATATGAAGCGGGGTTAGGTCATGCATATGTATAAGCATGTTGTGAAATCCCATGAATATGTATTAGTTAAAAAAATATAAACCCCAAAAGAAACCTGTACGTTGTGCAGCTTGAGGGATCAGAACAAGATTAGGACATTCTGTCCCCACGCACCCAGCGCTGTTTGCTTGCCTTTACTCACTTAATAAACTGTAAACTTTAATTGGAATCCTGTTTGAGGCTAAATCATTTATCACATATTGGAAATACTTTTCCTTACTTTCAATCATACTTTATGACCACTGCCTGTTATTAACTGAACAAACTGAGATGACTGAGAGAAATGTTTTCTCTGTAAAGACAAAAACTTATTTAGAATGTCAAGACCTTTTTGCCTATATTATTATAAACCTGAATGAGTCCTCTGAAATTATACAGTCTTTAAAAAAAACTAAATAAACAAATTAACAGATACATGGAACTACAAAATGTAACTAGGAGACAAACAGTTTAGTACCTTGTAGGTAGATGAGAATCATATGCAGTTTAAAAATATCAACATAGCTAGTAGCCAACCTAAAGATACCTTATAACTTGATATGAAATATAAAGTCTTTGATGCTAACAGGTCAAAGAAGGGTATTTTTTCCCCCCTCACTGGGAATACAAAATGGTGTGAGAGACAGAATGGAGACAAAAACATCTGTGTGCATACCTACATGCAATTAGAAAGAAAACAGTCTATCAAATTATTGAAGTCAGGAAAGACATGAAAACTAATACTGAATACTGCAAACAAGCAAAAAATATGTTTTATCATAACCAGCATAACTAATAATAATAATAATCATAATAATCATAGCAATAATAATTAATAAATGAAAGAAAAATAAAGCACTGATAAGATTGATATGATTAGATAGTTTACTAGTTTTCTATAAAACTTCTTAAGGTAGAGGTCGTCTTTATTACCAAGTGTTTGTGCCAATTTGTTCTTTCCTGTAGAATCTTCCATATTTTCAGCCCAGAAAAAACAGCATTATGAATTAAAGTACTCCAGGGAATAAAATAATATGAAAATATTAGAAAAAAATGTAGAAAAAATGTAGAGAAATTTTAACCAGTGAAAACTTAAACTGTATAGCAACGTTATGTCAACAAGTTTGGTGTAGGTCCTCAGAGATGATTTAGAGTTACAAGAATGACTCTGAAGATATTTTATTTTTGAAGAAAAATAAATATTCTATGAAACTATGAAATATAATTAAGTTTATAATTTCCCTCCTGATGTTCAGTTGAATGGATTTTTCAGTATGTCCATTTGCTTATTGCATGTTTTGTCTTTTAGTTCATATACAGTCAATAGGAAATGAGTGGAGATGTAGAAGTGGGGTGAAAGATCAGGACAAGAGGATCATGAATGCTTATGTGACTCAGATTTTAATTGTGTAATAGCTAAACTGTGTCTATCTAACAGCTTAATAAAACATTAAAATATCCTGTACTTATTACTTATCCTGTGTGACCCAGTATTCCTGTGTGACCTAATCTAGGTGATCCTGCTCTGGCAGGAGGGTTGGACTAGATGATCTTTCAAGGTCCTTTGCAACTCTTAAAATTCTGTGATTCTATGATTATTTTTCCTACTTATCTTCACCCTCATTTTTTCTTAAACAATGTTATCTGGGCTTGTCTGTATCAAAAAAGTTTTCAACCTGCAAATTACACTCTTCTTTAAGAATATTATGTGCCCCCTCATTCCTTTCAGATCAATGGAACAGACAGCCGGAGAAGGTCACAGGTCTATGCATTTTAAACTGTATTATATGATGCAGGATTCATCTGAGCAGTACAGTTCTAAATAGATAGTCTATGGAAACTCAGTCCTCTTTATACTTTTCAATCTGTAAATTTAAGTAATATATATTATTTATATTAATGTTCATTATAAAAATTTGAAGTATTAATCGGCTGCTTTCCAAAGGTTCGCTTTTACAATTAAAAATTTCCTTGGCATATTTCAAATAATAGACATTTGAAAATCATCATTTAATAATACATTATTCATTAACAGCAAAAGATATCTGCCTCATCTATACCTTCTGGTAAAGATTGACACCTGTTTTGTAACACATTACTTTTGTTTGTCTATCAATAAGATACATATGGTTTATCATACATTAAATACTCAGCAGACAGACACTGTCTGGAATTTAAGTAATACCAGGAAATCCTTAAAAGCTGCACCTAATCTTTCATACATATTTAAATACTGGAATATGGTTTTATCTGGGACTTTAACTTGCATTCTCTTCAGTATATTACATAGTATCTGGCCATGTAAAAGCCTAAAATCTATTTTAATGTAAAATAAATAATTTTCATTTCAACTAGTAGCTGTAATTCAATTAATTAGTATTAGCAAACAAAGCAAAATTATTCTAATTTGTGCATACGTACGTGTAAGCATAAAATATAATTTTCTTATTGATTTCCTACGGTAAATTTTTCCTTTTATTTTTTTCCTCTGTAGACCAATTATTTTTCTTCAACACTTTTTATAGAAACCTCCTTGAGAGACATTAGAGGTTTCAGTAGGATTTTAGCTGACAACCAACCTGAAAAGTAGAAGACATGATTCCTAATCAGAAGAAAGCCCAATGATTTATTGCTTTCGATTAGTTTGAGATTCTAATTTGTCTTCAAGGACCTGGAAAGCCATTCAAAGACTTCTGGGAAGTGACAGACTTTTAAGAACTTCAATAGCTAGTAATCAAGAGTTTACCAACTGATCACTGAACCACAGGTTCATAAGATCATATGAGATATTTTAACTGCTTTACAATATACTTTGGATTACTACAGTAAAATTATATTTTTAAAACTGTTAAGGATGATATACTGTAGTAGGCTCATTGTGAAAGCACAAAATGTTATCCATTCTTCAAATCACCAGAATACATCTAAATGTGAGGGAGAAGATGGTGGAACAATGACAAGTGGCAAATTCTGTGACAACAAATGCTTATTTCCTCAGATCAAAGTATCAGGCTGAAAGATTTGGATTTGATTTTTTTTTTCTGAAGTAAGGACAAAATCATATTTCTTTTTGTTGTACAAATCAAAAGAAACTGAGGAAAAAATGGTCTTTCTATTTGATCATAGGAAAATCTGAATATATTTCTAATTCTGCATTTCTGCTTGCTTTTGGTATAGCTTTTTGGCAGTTTGCCTTTCTAGTAATCCAGAAAACAGATTTATTAGCTTCGGTGTTTTAATCAGAAACTGTACATGAATATGCATATAAACATAGACTGTAAATGTATGAGTGCAACCCTACTTTTTTCACCATAAGTTTTTCCACAGAAGAATATAAAGAGTGTAATATTTGTTCAGATTAAAAATATTTAAGTTGTCTGCATTTATTCATGGTTTTACAAACAATAGTTCCTTTCCATCCATGTTTCCTTTCAGTCAAATCTTTTCCTTATGTATGGAATCTACTTAGTTTCTCCTCACATAGAAAGTACTTCATGAAACTTGTAATCCTGGTCATGTAAAATAAACATCTTCAGAACAAAACTAAAAAAAAAAAAAAAACCAGAAAAAGAAAACAGTAGCAGCTACTAGGGAAGGATTTAGTAATTTCTCATTATAAAATAACCTAGAACTTAGAGCATGGGAGCATATTTTTCAACCTGAACTTGAGGATTATTTATTCATTTTACATAATGTTTTTAATTAAAAAGCCTGTATAGTCAGAGACATTAGGTTGAGTGTGAAGTTTAGCCGAATCTGTAATGAGGCACCCCAAACACCTAAAATACTTGAAACATTTCCAGATAGTACCTTCTATGTCATAACACAGAACACTGTGGCAGAAGAATAATACAATATCCAGATACCAGTTCAGTGGAATATGCAAAGGAGTGTCTTCTGTTTCAATTTTGAGAGTATTTGAAGTCAGTTTTAGATAACAGGTTGTACAATGGTTAAGAGTTATTCACATGTGTACCTGTAAATGAAAACTCATTAAGTGGGAATGTCATCAGGTCTTTTTCTTTATTAAACAGGATACAATGAGGTAATAATGACATTTGAGCTTTCAAATTGAGTCTGACGTGACAAGGATGGTTGAGCCAGTCTCTTGATGAAGCAGAGGTCTTGAACCCTATTGCTACCCTGTCCCCTACTCCCCTTTCTTTCTTCTTCTTACCCTAGTTCTGGTAGTACATTTTCTGTTTTTCTCTTTGTATCATTACTAGGTAACTCACTGACTCAGAAGAATACTATTCATTCTGGATAGAAAGAGGAGAGGAAGTAGAAAGGTATTAGTTTAAACTAGTTAATGGAAGAGATCTGTTGTACTCCAGTTTTAGTACAATATATATATGGCAGTTGTAAAGGAAAAGAAAAGGTAGAGGGATACCATGAAGAAAAAGGCTTCTTGATTCAGCGCTAGTGTGACATTAGATCAACAGAGCGTACAACATAACCTATTTTTCTGAGTATACATCAGAGAAATCCCCACTTTTTGTTTAAAATCCTCATGATGTGTATATATCATGTTGTATGTTTGCACAATATTGAATGCAGCATAGCATAGAAGACCAAGACAAACTGTTTGCTGGTGCAAAATCACAGAATGCTTTGAGGTGGAAGGAATCTTAAAGATCATCTTTTTCCAACCTTCCTGCCATGGGAAGGGACTCTT
>NW_010170066.1:0-685 GCF_000695765.1 Mesitornis unicolor | reverse complement strand
TTTCCCACTAGACCAGGTTGCTCAAAGCCCTGTCCAACCTGACTTTGAACACCTCCACGGAAGGAGCATGCACAATTCTCTAGGCAACCTGTTCCAGTGTCTCACCATGCTCCCAGTAAAGAATTTCTTCCTAATATCTAACATGAATCTACCCTCTTTCAGTTTGAAACCATTACCCCTCATCCTATCACTACATGCCCTTGTAAAATGTCCCTCTCCAGCTATCTTGTAGGCCTCCTTCAGATACTGGAAAGGCTGCTATAACGTCTCCCCAACTCCAACCCCAACTCTTTCAGGCTGTCTTCATAGGAGAGGTACTCCAGCCTTCTGATCTTTTTTAAGGTCCTTCTCTGGACTTCCTTCAACCTGTCCATGTCCTTATGTTGGGGGCCCTAGAGCTGAACACTACTTCAATTGGGGTCTCATGAGAGTTGAGTAGAAGGGGAGAATTGTATCCCTTGACCTGCAGGCCATGATTCTTTTGATGCAGTCAAGGACACAGTTGGCTCTGTGGGCTGCAAGTGCACATTGTTGGCTCATGTTGAGTTTTGCATCAACAAACACCCCCAAGCCCTTCTCCTCAGCACTGCTCTCAATCCATTCTCTGCTCAGCCTGTATTTGATCTTTGGATTGCCCCAACCCCTGTACAGGACTGTCCTGGTATGAGCTAAATAGAACTAATTT
>NW_010170065.1:12203-39490 GCF_000695765.1 Mesitornis unicolor | reverse complement strand
CCCCTGGAGCACTGCGTCCAGTTCTGGGGCCGCCAATATAGGAAGGACATGGAGCTCTTGGAGCAGGTCCAGAGGAGGGAGGCCACAAAGATGATCAGGGGCTGGAGCACCTCCCCTATGAGGACCAACTGAGAGAGTTGGGGCTGTTCAGCCTGGAGAAGAGAAGGCTCTGGGGGGACCTTATTGCAGTCTTCCAGTTCCTAAAGGGGTCCTACAGGAAAGCTGGGGAGGGACTTTTTACAAGGGCAGGTACCGATAAAACGAGGGGGACTGGTTTTAAACTGGAAGAGGGGAGATTTAGACTGGATATTAGGATGAAATTCTTTACTGTGGGGATGGTGAGACACTGGCACAGGTTGCCCAGGGAAGTGCTTGCCCAGTGCCCTCTCCCTGGAAGTGTTCAAGGCCAGGCTGGACGGGGTTTTGGGCAACCTGGGCTGGTGGAGGTGTCCCTGCCCATAGCAGGGGAGTTGGACTGGATGAGCTTTAAGGTTCTTTTCAACCCAAACCCATCTGTGATTCTATGAAGTCTAGAGAAGGTCTGAGGTATAACCTGTTCCTTAGTCCTGGAGAATATAAACAAATTCATTGTATTAGATTTAGACTTGCTTGACTTAAAATGAATTTCTGAAATATGGAGCATTAATATTGACATTTCATGGTATCTGAGATGCTATTTACACTCTGTTCACTAGGCATACATCAGGCAGTTTACCTTCAATATAAGCAGCTGACTACGCATTTGGGAAGCCAAGGTGGGATGGTGTGGTCACTGTCACCTTATGGCCCTTAAACATTACTAAACAAGGACTGCAATGTCAAAATAGCTCCAGAGACTGCCTCTTCTATTTGAAATTGACTGCAGTCACTACCCGTACATAGAAGAAATCAGTACTGCTCTGTACTATGTCTTTTTATCAGCCGTACTGAATGTGAATGACCCGCCTTGTGCTTGGTAGGCTGACCATGTACATTGGCCCTATAATACAGAATAATACAAATACAATAATTTAAGTTGGAAGAGGCTCTGAAGTCCAACATCTTCCTCAAATGAGACCTACCTGCAAGGTTACATTGCTCAGGGACTTGTCCAAGTGAGTTCTGAACGACTCCAAGAATGGTGATTCAACCTCTCAGGGCCCTGTTCCAGTGTTAGACCACCTTCATTGTGAAAAACAGACATTTCTTATGCCCATTCTTACAAACTGTGCTAGTGGCAACAAGACCTAAATGAGAGCAGCAAACCATTTTTAATAGTAACTATTGAATTACTCATTTTTGAGTAATTTCATGATACACGGTAAAGACTCTGCTTGTAAGCAGTGGCAGTAGTGCGACTTCAGGGTGTCTTTACGTTCGCCTTGCTGTAACTGAACACAAACACAATAGTTGTGGCAAGCACTGATGTGGTGTCACCATTCTCCCATTCTCAGCCAGACCATCCCACACTTCTCTTCAATGTAGATGTAACTTGAAATATTCTTGTGATATTTTCTCCATCAAGCTTCTATGGTTCAGTTTCCCACATTTCACAGCCTATTTTCCCTCTTCCAGACATGGGCGTATGCTAACTTCCCTTAGGCAAAAACATGATATCATTGATGTGTGTGTAGTCCAGCCTTCTACCAACAAGAAAAAGCAAACTAACAATTTGAAAAAGCAGTTATTTGATACAACTTGATTCTGTTATGTTTATTTCCAGAGAGTGCCTTGAGTAGGGTTGATCTAAACCAGTGACAAGCACGGCTTTCTGCCGCATACGTAAACTAAGTCTAAACTAACAAACTCTTTCAGTTTGTAATCATGTTATAAAAATAAAGTGCGGCAAACAGAAACTAACCTGTTTGTTTTGTAAGTAATGTATGTGCTGTATCCAGACCTTAATTAGACCACATAGTAAGAGACTTTATAGACAGATTTTTATAGACAATTTTCCAGGCATACTGTGCTCCTAATATTCCTCCCCCAAGCCCCAATCCACGCCTTGCTAAATAACTTTTATAGGTCTAATTAAACAGGCTAGTGATTCAGTATTAATCCTATTAAAACGACAGTACTTGAGAACTGGTATTACTACAGCGTCCTCCTTTCTTTGCAGTAGGACTCCATAACAAGAGCTATGGGTAAGATCTCAGGACATTTCTACATTGCATAATCTAACATGGTCCTAGAAATGTCTCACCTACTTCTGTGTGAGCTGGATTTGTCTACACAGTTCAACACAGCACCAAAAAAGACACATTAGCTCTACTGCCAGAAGTGGTATGGCAGCAGTAATGTGGCACTGCACCTAAGCCAATTACATGCTTCTCTGCTATACTCTTCCTTCTTATGGAACTAGAAGAATGCAAGCATTATTCATTAGAGACACTCCCTGAGATCTTTTATTACTGAAAGACGAGATAAACCTCCATCATTGAAATGTCACCTAGAACTTAATAAGGATCTATAAGAATTACCCTCCAAAATAGAAGAATTCAACTGAGAACTATTTATTTAATTTTATTCTAGTATTATTTAATTTAAGGAACTATTCTATAGAAGGCATGCAGGCCCATTAAAGTCGATAACAAAGCTCCTGTGATTGGAATTGAAGACACAATTCCCTAAGATGACTTAGAAATCTCAGAGACCGGTTATGATACTGTATTGAACTCTGCAGGCAATTTCCATGAAGATTAAAATGTTGGAAAGCCCTCAAAAAATTTACAATAAGCTGCTCGTGCTTCAGTATTACCACTTCTCTAAGAACTCCCTTCAGTCCCAAATATGCCTCTCACATAAGAATTTGTGTCTGTTGAATACTCTACCAGTATTATCTGGGTAGTACTGAGATTCATGGAAGAATAGAGGCAGTTGCTGTCAGTCAGTCCTGCTCCAGCCTTCCAACCTCAACACAGTGTGTTTAGTGACTTTTAATGTCTGACTGTGGTTAGCAAGCTGTTGCTGCCCTTCTCACAGTTAAGAGGATTTTTCTGAAGCCTGTAAGAAATACAAAGTTGTGTGCCAAATTTTATTCTGTTATATAGAAGTAGTTTTAATTCTCATGAGGCTTTTTTTTGCTGCTCTGAAGGTACGGTTGCTATACTGTAAGAGACTGAAAGAGCTTCCTATTGTGCTTCTGATGACATCTTTAAACATGCTGAAGTTACGCTCATATTTCAAACCCCTTACCACAGCAAGACTTTTTTATTGCATGAACTTTATCAGTCATTTTTATGGCAGAAGATGAAATGGTCTGAACAAAACAAGACACTCTAACCCAAAACTGCTTCCATATTTTAAAGGAAATTTTGCAATTTTAGCATTTAAAAAAAAACAAACTTGTTTTACTATGGGTGAAATAACAATGCATTTCTTCAGTATCTTTCTGGATATGGTTGGTAGATGCTGCAGACTAGAAAAGCTTTTGTATTAAGAAAAAAAGTTGAATAGCCTGGTTGTGGCCTTAGTCACCCCAAATTGTGTTATTCCCTAATACTGAGCTAACAAAATAAAAATACCCAGAAATATACAAGTTTCCTGCTAAATCCAGTCCTGACCCAAAATTATAGTTAACACCTAGCACTATAGTGTGGTCTGCAAAGACCCCCAGGATCATAAAACACAAACTCTACTCTACATATTTTTCTGAGAAAGCTCCAGCCGATAAAGAGTTAAGCACTGCGGCAACAAAACACTTCCTATCTGGGCAATCCGTGCCACTAAAATAACAATTCCTCTTATTGCCACCTTGCTCATAGGGAACCAGCAGGCCTTTTACTCATTGTTATTTATTTCTTTGATCTTCTCTTTCCTTGAACCTTACTGCACTTCCTTTTACAAGTGTTTCAGTTCTTTGGCAAAGGTGTGCATATCAACACCATCTGGCTGCACGCAAAGAAACATTACTGTGTGCTTCCCTGAAGACAAGCCTGCTGTGATAGCCATGAGCCCCTAACGTGATTTCCAGCTCAGCACTTCAGAAGAGTTCCACTCAAACACCACTGCTTGCATTTCCTCACAAAAGAGGAGGAGGGGAAAAAACCCGAAGCCTCCCCTGGATCTATAATAACAGGGAATGTGCATCTCACATTTTATGAACACAAAAATTCCAGGCTCAATTATGTGTTACTTCTATGGGCCAAGCCACTGCTTTGCTTCCAGTAAGCACATAGCAATATAACAAAAGGACAAACTACAGATCTTATAAGTTGCTTTTAAGTGCTGCTTTTTTGCACAGTAAAACCATCACTGGAGAGGCTTTGCATCTCAGGAATGTTGGCAAACCTTGTCAACTGATACTATGTTTTACCAAGATATTTAACAGGCCGAGTAATAATAACCTCTATTTATCATATTCACAAGTGGGCAATTCCTGCTTTCTAGCTGTGGATTTATGACAAAGTAGCATTAGAAGCAGCATTCTTAAACCAAAGCCTGTCATTTGTTAGTTAATTTCCACACGCACATATTTGTATGTCTAAACATCATAGGCAGGACTCCTATGACAAATCAAAGTTAGTAGAAATTGCACATATCTCTTAATTCTTGGAATTGAAATCATATTAGCGCTGCATGCAATAATAAATGAAAGCTCACTGCAAGACTTCTTAAGCACAGCACTTTCTCCAGCTCGTTACCTTTGCCTCTGTGGTCTGTTCCAGTTGATATTCAGAAACTATCCATCATTAACCTGCTTTGACTAATTAACTAAACTGAGTATTACATTGGCTGAAGTGTCACAGCCTGTTCACATCAAGCTCAGATCCATCTCGTGACGGACCAAAACCACCAGTAGAGAGGCAAATACTACAATTGCTTGTTTTCCCTCAGGACTCCAAAGGGCCCAAATCTGACGCCTACACAACACAATGTCAGCAGAGGCCCCGTCTCTGCAGCGTGCTTCATCTTGACCATGCACCAAAGCCAGCTTTGTTGCCATTCTAGCTACCACACAGAACACATTGCTGTGTTTGGGCCTTAGCTTGAACACTACTGACGGCAATCTTCAGTTGAAAGCTCTGACTGAAATACATTTACATATGGAGAAGTGATTTGTTAAGAAAACAAACAATATCACAGAGAGAATTTGCAATTAATGACTGGATGTGCATTTTGAGCCCTGCATCTTTTAAAGTAAAACAATGAATTTTTCACTTCCCTACGCCAATGACACAGGAATGTGCTGAATTTGGGCACTATCTTGGCATAATTCCAGTCAGTAAACGTTGCAGACCAAAGGTCAGCTCAGGACTCAACAAAAAAAAAAATCTCCTGCTTCACTCATTCAAATATATCCATATACCCTCCTACACACGTGCATGTACGATGGTAAGCCAAGAAGGATGGCAATTTTCAGACCAGTGCAAAACCTAACTAGACAACTTCAGTTCCTGTTATCTGACAACTCTAGGAACGCAAAGAAACTTCCACAACCTTAGAATTTTCAAATGAATTGTTTTTAAATTTGCTACTTGTATTCTAGTAGAACCACAAACATGATACCAGAGAGGCTTTACAGTCATCCTGAAGAAAATGTAAACTGTTCTTTCTCTTAAGATGCAGAAAATGTACAACTCAAATATGCTCTAAATGGAAAAAAAAAGGGGGGGCGATATAAAAAAGGCTCTACATTAATGACCCTGAAGAAGATATTACCTTATAACATTGGACAGCACCAAGCACAACAGACTCCTATAAAATGGGAGAATAATTTATCATATACTTTTTATTGCAAGTCTCACTTGTTGACAGTGAATTTGGAAGCCAGCTATGCACAGGTCATATCAATAATATTTAATGTCTTGCTTTAAGCTTGATTTCTGTGAAGTTTCAGGCTTCTTATTCACTAATTCTTTAAGCATAAAAACACCAGCAGGCGCCAAATAAAGTTATCAGGCAGCAGGTTTAAAACAAACAAGAGGAAGTACTTTTTCACACAATGCATAATTTAATCATTGAATTCCTTGCCACAGGATGTTTTGTGTGCCAAAGTCATAGGCCAGTAAAAAAAATAAAAAGAGAAAAAAAAGTCTAATTTAGAGACCAGAGCTTTACCAAGGCCTATTACATAAATAAGGCAAATATAATCTGCAGCTCTTGGAATTCCCAAAACCACAGAATACTGGAACTTGGCAGAGTAAATAGAAGGAAGTGTCATTCCACACTTGACTTACTCTCTACTCCCACCAAAAAATTAACTGCTAGATGATACCATAGCAGGAAGAGGTATTGGCCTAGGCTACTGACCTTTGGCTACCCGACAAGTTTCTTTTTATGTTCCCTAACTCTAGTGAGAATGCAAAAAAGTCTACCTGTGTCATCTTTGATGTAGGACTTCTGCCAATGTATAGCAGAAGTTTCTAAGTTGGTTTTTCTAGATGATTTTTGGTGTCTACAATATCAAGGCAAATGACACAAACTGGAACGGACACAAACTGGAACACAGGAGGTTCCACTGAAATTGGAGAAGAAACTTCTTCTCAGTGAGGGTGACAGAGCCCTGGCCCAGGCTGCCCAGAGAGGTTGTGGAGTCTCCTTCTCTGCAGACATTCAAAACCCGCCTGGACGCCTTCCTGTGTAACCTCATCTGGGTGTTCCTGCTCCGGCAGGGGGATTGGACTGGATGAGCTTTGGAGGTCCCTTCCAATCCCTAACGGTCTGGGATTCTGTGATTCTGTGAAATGCACCCCAATTTGAAAATGTATAGCCTGTTCTTTTCAGATCAGACACCATTTGGATAATCATAGCTTATTAAAAATATCTGTTTAAAGTTTCTCTCAATTTAACTATAAACAGGCTATGTGTATACTCTGACCCCAACAACAACGAAAAAAGTTTTTCCCCTGGAGATAGTTTGATATTACTTTGATATTGAATTGCAAAATACATGCTGATATATTGTCGGGGATAGATCTGTACGGCTTCTAACTCTTGCATATGAATGAGCACCATTATATGATGCAGGCTAGATGATAACCATTGCCACAGAGATCGTGATTCACTCCTATTCAGAACAGCAATTCTTTAATATAAAAAAAAGTATATATTGATCAAGGATAGCACACAAATAATGTGTACCAATGCAACATACCGGTTTTCCATATGTTACCATGTAGCTTATTTTCCTCCTCCAAAACAGCTATCTACATCTGATTCTGTGATTCATGCCTACACATTTGTGCCATATTTGTTATGGGAAATGAGAGCTCAGGCGATGCTTGGCTCTCAGCTCAACTCTCTTAATTTTTGCAGTAGCAGATGTTGCCATAATTCTTTTTCATAGCATCACCTTCCTGGTTTTATCTGCAAAGAGGGCTGTCAAATTTCTCTTCTGTTTAGAGCATCAGCAACAAAAAATCAGATGCTTTTTGAAAAAAAGCTAGGTGAAGCATGAATGTCATCCAAGCTTGCTTGTTTTATTTTTCCTGCAGCAGGAACTAAGGGCACACATATGTATTTTGTTAAATCATGAAGCAGAGTAACTCAAATTCTTTGGCATTTGTCATGTTTTCATTTTTGAAGGAACTTTCAAAATTAGTTAGGTTAAACTACTATGTAGAAGCTTTCCTTTAGAATTAATATAAACTAAACCAAATATATTTTAATTTGCTTCCATGTCTAACCTAAATTAAAGCCATTTTCATTTTGAATGAGGGTTTGGGAAGGAACTGATGGCATTTAAGTAAATCCATATTAAATTCTAATGAATTAAGTTTCAGTTTAATTTTCTAATACAAACTTATCAAGAGGTCGTAGCTGGTTTTGAAAAAGTAACGGACACTTTAGATAGATATTCCTTAATAGGTGCATTGGGTAATAGACTAGATTTGTCTCCACATTTTTTCTGAAAAACCAATCTATGCTACAAAATACATTTCACTTTCTACTGAAACACAAGATCTGAATACTAGTTTATAGCCTTCTTATCAGAGACAGGTACTTTTAAATCATGCAAGAGCTTATCAAAAGACATAATTTAATTTTTAACTAACAAAATTATCTTTATCAGCATTATGTATAGTGTGATTCACAGCCATGAAGAACCTGCAGTTGGTTAAACATTTGAACAAGTTATTTATTCTGAAATGGCTTCCAGATTATGTTACAGTAGGAAAATACATTTATTCCATAAGGTCAAGTAAAGTGATTTCATTTATTTTCACATTTGACGAGGTTTTCTAATAATGTTCTGAAACACCCTAAAATACTGTCACTGATATTGTTGATAAATGTTCTCGTTTCCAGATGAGGAAGAATTCCACTTGTAAGAGATCAAATCCCTACACACTCATGATACACTTCAGAAAATCCATTAGGGATAAAATAAGAGAGAGATATCGTAAATAAATCTGTAATATTTCACGTGTTTAAAAGCTAACTCGAGTCAAACCTAGGTTATTAAAAGCATGCTATCTGGTAAAATGAACTGCCACTTCTTCAACCAACAAACCAAGGAGATTGCCCTAGATGGTCCATACCCACTCTGCTACTTCATTCAGATCTTTGGTGTGTGGGATTAAACACCTAAACGACCAAGTTAGCTGTAATTCAGTTCTGATTAATATGCCCAAGTCATGACTGCTTTTCAGTGGAAACTTTTCTCTACAGATAAAGCACTGATACATGATTGACTCACTGATTCAGTGATTTTTCCCCTGTGAAGTGCTTAAGATCAAATGCAGCTTGCTGATACAATGGGGATTTAGGTAGTTCTCAGCTCAACCAAGAAAACAATATGACTACAGATTTAACTGCAACTGTCCCCAGCGAATGAATAGTCTTCATTCTTTTGCTTCTCCACACAGCTAAAAAGAGAATGAGGATATTAGTGTCAAATTCAAGAACCAGGCGTCCCCAAGAATGAAAGTATCTACGTTCTTGGAGAAAATCATTACCTAGTCCACATGTTGCAAACCTTATGGGCATTTTTAAGGCCAGCTGGGCTTCCTGTGATTTACAATAGTAGAAGACTCCCAAGGAGGGGCTATAACTCATTTAAAAGCACACTCAAGGCATGATTTGAATATTTCTAAAACTGTACATAAGAAAATTAATGGAGACTTTAAGGGAAAAAAAAAACCACCTAACCTAAACAAAACCAAAACTTGGAAGAAGTACACTGTATTCAAACATCCAAAGAAACACATTAACAAGTTTTTGAGATTCTGATTAGTAGACAGAGATGACCCAGAATCACACAAATCTAATGAAAGTTCCCAGACTGGAGATACCGTCATCAATACACGACCTCAAAAAGAAACTCTTCAACTTGACAGCTGCTACAGTGCTGTATCTCTAGAATCTAGACCACCACCTCAGGGTGTCTCTCGAGGAGTTGTCTATGTCAGTGGTGAAACTTGGAGGATCAGAGACCAGTCATTTCACTACTGGTGGAGTACAGCAGAGATATTATAAACCATCAGTCAGGAAAAAAATATTAAATACAGTGAATCCTGAAAAATGTCTGGTAAAAAAAGTAGGAAAGAAAATTCTCCTGTTCTTTTTTTGTTCATTTTTTTGCCTGCTGTTCTAGCTAAAGATGATATCCTCAACACTGCAGTATTTAAGCAGTAACAAGAGCAAGAATAACAACCTGAATCCCTTTTCTTTAATTGCTTCATGGAGTAACACTTGTATAACAAATGAGTTTGTGTTTCGGTATGTGTGCAGGCAACCAAGCACCTAAGGATAGACAAAGATTTCTTTAGTTTATTTTCCTACTTAATAAGAGGAAAAGCTGAAGAGAAGAGTTTTTCCACTTACCCAAAATCTGCAGGGACAGTAATTGCTTGTCAGCTCTTGCAGATGTGAGCTCCTCCGTGAGGTTTGAGCTCACCAGGAAGTCCTGATACAGGCAGTGACAGGCATACCAGGTCTTTTTAGGGGTGCTATGGATGCCAGCCTCTCAGGGTGAGAAACCTGAAAGGAAAAAACTCTCAAACATACTTATAGGCCAATCCTACCATAAATCTTCCCTATTAGGGTAAAATACTTGAACTACATGCTGTATTTAGTGGACAGCTACAGCACAGCTTGCTTACGTTGTTAAGCACAGACCGCAACAGTTTCCAAGGTACACATCTCATAGCAATGCTTTGTATGTGCATTACTATTATAGTTTTAACACTACATAGTGTTAAATATATATATATATATAAAATAATAATAACAATGTGAATTTGGCGTTCATGAAAACGAACAGACTATAAAAAATGCTAGAACCCACTGGCCTTTGGAGAAAAGCCTCTTTAGGAGAGTCCTCCTCTGCAGATGGCCAACTATTGCATTGTGGAGCTTTTCTGGAATTCCTGCCAATGACTCTAGATCCTGTAATGGTTTTGTAATGAGGCTAAAATCAACACCACTCAACTAAAACGAAAGAAGACAAAGAAAAGGGAATTTGGACATGGCAAGAGGAAATACGGTGAGGGCAAAGTCATTTGGAAGGTCAGAAGAGAAAAAAAGAAAGAGTAGAAAAAATAGAATTAAAAAGTGAGAGCGCTGCAGGACATAAACAGAGCAGATGGGGGGGTGGTTCCCTCCTTGGCAGTCAGTGCTGTGTCAAGTGCACACTTGTCCTTTTTGAGAGAACTCACAATTAGCAACTAGAAGATAAGTGGTCTGACCTGCTCTGCAGTTTGCACAAGATCAACAGTATCATGAAATACTCTTTTTGGTTTAAAGAAGTGCTTAGCTTCAGCATGTCCAAAGTCCTGAACTGAGGAAGAACACAAACACATGAACAGTTTTATTCTATTGCATATTATTATAAGCTGAAGTTTCAGTGACTGACTGCTACGTTCTCAGGACAGTGCACAACCTCATTTATCTATCCTAACTTATCCAAACGTTTTATGCCAGCCTGTGCTGCCCCAGTGAACAGCAAAAACCCATGTTAAGATACAGAGAAGGGCCTTGGAAAGGAGCAGAGCTACAGCACCAGCAGTCCAGAGCTAATACAGGGTCTGCCATCCTATTCAGAGCTGCTTACCAAACACATAGTTCTCAGAACAGGTTAAGTAGAGAAAAATGTTTTATAGTAGTATTATGGTTCACTAATTCCATTATCACACTTTTTAAATAAGAAAAGGTAATTTCTAAGAAGAAAGAATGTCTTTTTCTGAAAATCTGATCTCAAGGATTGTTGTCAGACATACTCTTCAGCTGTTGATTTGTTGATATAAGAAAAGTTTTCAATTTATATTGTATCACTTTTTTGTACAATTTGCACAAAACCAAATCTTTCTTTGTTAGGGATCATCTTCAGCTGCTTTTTATTGCATCTGAGGTTCTGATCTTCTGTTCACATCATTATGCTCAGGAGATCGTATATAGGAGGGGGTGAGGTTTTCATGCAGCAAGAGAGTTCAAATCTCTTCTCACTGAAAATACCTGCTTGTTCCAAGAACTATAAACTAGAACTAGATTTAAAAAACAGGATTAAGACGTTCATCGTAGACATGAACAATGGTGGTCAACAAAGCCACTGGAGACAAAGCCATGAAGCAATCATAGAATCACAGGATGGTTCAGGTTGGAAGGGACCTTAAAGCTCATCCAGTCCAACCCCTGCCATGGCAGGGACACCTCCACCAGCCCAGGTTGCCCAAAGCCCCGTCCAACCTGGCCTTGAACACTGCCAGGGAGGGGGCATCCACAGCTTCCCTGGGCAACCTGGGCCAGTGTCTCACCACCCTCATAGTAAAGAATTTCTTCCTAATATCCAGTCTAAATCTCCCCTCTTCCAGTTTAAAACCAATCCCCCTTGTTCTATCACTACCTGCCCTTGTAAAAAGTCCCTCCCCAGCTTTCCTGTAGGACCCCTTCAGGAACTGGAAGGCTGCAATAAGGTCCCCCCAGAGCCTTCTCTTCTCCAGGCTGAACAGCCCCAACTCTCTCAGTTGGTCTTCGTAGGGGAGGTGCTCCAGCCCCTGATCATCTCTGTGGCCTCCTCTGGACCCACTCCAACAGCTCCATGTCCTTCTCATGTTGGGGACCCCAGAACTGGTTGCAATAATGGAAAAAAATAGAATGTACTGACAAAATCACTTGAGTGAAACACAGGTGGATGGGGGCAGGGAAGAAAAATAGCATTTGACTTTGAACAGTTTTAAAGTCTTGTTTCCACTTGTGCCACTGGTTTGTGCACAGCGAGGACGATACTGCCCTTGCAAACTGCACTGAGACCTATGCAGAGCAAGGTATGGCACAGCCTTCTAATTCCAGCTCTTCCCATACCATCATTCTCTACAAACTGCTTTTCTGGGAGAAAACAACAAAACAACAACAACAACAACAACAGAAAAAAAGAGATCAAAAAAAGACCAAAAATAAAAAAACCAAACCCAGAAAACCACACCAACCACACAAGCAAAAAAACCACCAAAAAACACAAACAAAGAAACCCCACCAACATTACTTTCAAGTGATTACATTTATAATTTTAATAATGCAAGAGTTTTATAGTAAGATACCATGCAACCAAAAATTCATTACTCTTCCTTTCAGATTTTAATAAAAGTACACTATGAATTATTTAAACTAAATGAAACTTGTCAAGATAAATTAACTTAGTATATGTTGCGATGCTGTATTTTCTGGGTTTAATTGTGTTTGCTGCTTACTGAGTAACTGAGTATAGTGATTCTCAAAGTCTAGTAATGCGTTTTCCCAGCCATTAGAAAAAGGAACCATAGGGGTGTTATAACGTTTTCATTAGTCAGAGATTTTTTACCTTTTTTTTGATAAAAAGTTGAAGTTAGGTTTTCACGCTAAAAAAAGCAAAAAACAAATAGTGAAAATCCTGAAAGGTTCAGGGGATTTCTTAAACCTCTTCTAAATCAGCTTTAGTCAGCATTACCTGGGAATAATCCCAGGATGATGGGTTTTCAGAAGCTGCTTGGCAAAAATTGTGAGATTTAATTTGGTGCTATTTAATTCACGTTATAAAGTAAGAACAGGGTCCCATGAAAGTCAGTAACAATTTTGCCTCTGCAACGCTTTAAATAGAAGACTCAATTCATTGCTTAAGCATAGCTGTTCGTGCGGTGTGAGATGCCCTGGGGGACTCTGCCCGGCCCCAGCTGCCAGTCCAGCCGTGCTGGAGTTTCCTGTAGGTCCTGTTACTGTACCTGCCAGTCTTATGGGGAACCCTTGGATGACTGGGATACCTCAAATAGCACTAAGCACTACTTTTAGGTGAGTGAACTGAGTCCACAGTGTCACCCGTTGTACATCACAGATGCAAGGTGCCTTATAGATGGCGTTCTACGTGTCTGCTGACAGCCCCACTCTAACAGGTCTGATGGCATTCCCAACAGAAAAATATGCATGAAAATATTTATATATAACACATCTAGCTTTGTATACAAATATTTCTAATAAAGATGCACATTTGAAAGAAATCATCCTTTCCATTCAGCATTGCTGTCAAGTCTCACAAAGACTACGCACCAAAGATCACATCCCATACAATACAGGTAAAAATTGTACAAATCTCTTTTTGTACCATCTTGAGAATAAAATTAGCTTCTAAAGAAAATACTGAGCAGAAATTCTTACGAAATCTTACATCATTGTTAGCTTGTGAAAGAGAAATGAATGTTCAGTTTCACCAGAGTGGGATACTTCTCCAGATTTCTCACATTTTAATGGAAGCTGTGAATTCTCTGTGTATCGAGAAATGAGATTAAGTCTATTTTTCAGTTTGTGCTAGAAATGACGGCTGTATGGAGTTTTCTGGGGAAATTAATCAAGAAAATAATCTCGTTATCAGGAAGGAAGCTCAGTTTAGGAAGAATGATCTAAGAGTCTTCCGGAGACAATTAATGCTCACTATCTAGGCCAACTTTTGAAATTGCAAAAATGCTAGAGAGCTGGAATCATATAAAAAAATAAAGCTCAAGTTTGTTTGAATGAGTTCAAAACCAGATTTTTTTTCCCCCAAGAAGCTGAGTAAGGTTTGTAGCACGTATAATAATAATTTTAAATTTAAATTTAAAAACTACTCTTTGTAACAAGTCTATAAATAGAACAGTGACATGGTACTTTCTGAATAGTACTGCACTAACCTGTGTTTACTTGGAGGTCACTCAGATCAGGAAGGCCGATTTAGATCTTGGTGGAAGTAGAAATTTCTCCACTTTGGCAGAAAAACACAGCATTTCAGTTTCTGAAAGCAATGCACAAGTCTTCTTGAGATTAGGTATATTTAAAGGTGCTAAACCAGGTTCTCTGTTTACTGCAGTTGTTCATGCTGCACTCTCTTTCCTCCACTGACAAAAAGACAGACACTTTGCTTTGTATCTCAAGACAGACCCCAAAATTATGCACACCAATCTCCAGGTTTAAAGGAGAGGTCCAGGGCTTTTCATCAAGAATGAATATCTGTACAGAAAGAATGGAGGGAGGGATATCAGCACACACAGACAGGGTATTTTATGCTCAATTAAAGGGTGGTCATAACAAGTTCATATGCTAGCTTCCAGGAAAGGGGAGGAAAACCAAACAAAAGGGTGTGATTCAGAACAAATCAAACTCCTCCAGTACATTGAGAATATATGGGATGAGCTCTGAAGGGCTAAAAAATTAGTTTGCATTATAACAACACCAACAACAACTTTTAACATTCATATAACAGATATCCTTACAGAGAATTCCTGTAGCTCCAGTACATGGCTTAAGAGAGGAAATAGAGAAAAGACCACCATATCCAATTGATACTGCAGGGAGATTTGAAGGAGAATGAACATGTATTTGGAATTGGGCCAGGACACTGGGGCTACTACGCCTTATCCCACAAAAAGAGCCATTGGACTGTTAATAACCATAAGCAGCCGGGCCCGTGGTTTTACGACTCATCAGCAAGACGACACTACATATTCATTTAGCACCCACTTGCTTTTAAAGTTCTCTCAGCTGCTATTACTGGTGAGTTTAATGCTTTGTCTTATGGATAAGGTGCATTTCTTTACGTTTTATTCATTGGGAATCCGTAGCTGTCTCAGCTGGCACTACACTGACCAAATTGTAAATGAAGAAACCCTGCGCTGACAAGAAAGAACAGATCAAGCAGCTTAACATGTTCTTAAGATTTTTATGTCTGTGTATCATTCCTCATGCTACAGGCTTGAGAATTTTTTTCAGGTAAAAAAAATCTCTCTGAAATCATGTGATTCTTTAAATTTATTAAAAAAAACCAACAAACGACAAAAACACAGTACACCATAAAACTTAAGATTTTTATGTGTGTACTGATAAAGAGGAAAAAATGCGTATACACTAAAAAAGTTACTACTTCAGTGTCTTGATAAGCTGTGACAAACTTTTCCAGTTTTTGGAGTGTTGCTCTATCTCCTGTCTCCATTATTAAATTACTAATAGACATGTTATTAAACTAACAGTAAAACCAACTGGAGAAGGTGGGGGGAAAACAGCATTTAATTGTTTGAGGAGAGAAAGTTCTTCTAAACTAGCAAGCTAAAAACAAAGTGTAAATACTTTTAACAGAAAATATAAGTTAGGAATTAGCCTGGAGAAAGAAGCCCAGTTGTGTGTGCCTTAAGCTTCAAAATTGTTCATTTGTTCTGTATTCAATATTCTACAAAACGGAGTTGCATTGAAAACACAGGTCTTCAGAACTGCCTAAAGGCCAACTCGGTGGAGTTCAGAAGCCTTCCTGTTTGGACATTTCTTCAGAAATACACCCATGACATTGTCCAACTCTTACAAACAAATATTTTCTGACAGGACAATAAACTCTTGTCATGTATGCTGTTCTGGGAGGAATCCTGCAGTTTCCAGTATTCACCTTGAATGACAGCCTTCAGAGAGCACTGCACAAACTTTCTGAAAAGCTGGATTTTTCAAGACGTCTCTACTTGGCTTTCCTAAAGCATCTTGTGCTTTTTTGCAAAGAGTGTGCACATAGTTATTGCACTGTGGCTGACAGACATACATGAAGCCATGTAATTTGATCAAGGTACCAGCAAATCACAAGCTTGCTTTAAAAGTCTTGGTGCTAACCAAGCAAAGCCTAGGCTCCTCAATCACATAACATCAAACACACAGAAAAAACCCAGTCAAATGAAGACTTTCTTTGGAATAAGCTTCCTCAGTTAAGAAAAAGGATGATGTTTACAGTCCCGCACGTTCCTCAACTGGTGCATGTCTGTTCATCCCACTTGGATAACACCCCAAGTTTCCAGACCATGCTACATTTTTCAAAGCTTTGGTCTGCCACCTTTGTTGGTAGATCTATAATAGGAATGAAGTATGCAGTAACCAGTAAGACTAGATTGCTGAATTATGTGATTTTGAAAGCTAAAGAGAAATATCAGAAGGTAGAAATCAGGTTTCCCAATTTAAAAAAAAATAAATCAAGGTGTTGTGTTAAATTTCCAACTATGTATATATTTACATGCAGTTGAGTGATATTAGCAGCCACAATCCATTCCATCTATAACGCTTGTATGAAATTGGTAGGGTTATAAGGTTAGAGTGATATTGTGATACTCTTTTTAGAGCTGAAGAACACATCGATTAGTGCCACATCCATATGCTTCCTGAACCCCTCCAGGGATGGTGACTCCCCCTGAGCAGCCTGTTCCAGTGCTTGACCACTCTTTCAGTAAAGAATTTTTTCCTAATATCCAATCTAAACCTCCCCTGGCACAGCTTGAGGCCACTTCCCCTTGTCCTGTCATTGGTTACATGGAAAAAGAGACGAACACCCACCTCTCTGCACCCTTCTCTCAGGTAGTTGTAGAGAACAATAAGGTCTCTCCTCCTCTCCAAACTAAACAACCCCACATCCCTCGGCCGCTTCTTGTAGTTCTTGTTCTCCAGACCCTTCACCAGCTTTCCTGCTCTTTTCTCGACATGCTCCAGTGTCCCAATGTCCTTCTTGTAGTGAGGGGTCCAAAACTGTACACATTATTTGAGGGGCAGCCTCACCAGTGCCAAGTACAGGCGCACAATCACTTCCCTACTCCTGCTGGCCACACCGATACACCCCAGGATGCCATTGGCCTTCTTGGCTCAAGGGCACATTGCTGGCTCATGGTCATCCTGCTGGCCACCAACACCCCCAGGTCCTTTTCTGCCTGGCAGCTCCAGCCACTCGTCCTCAAGCCTGTAGCGCTGCATGGGGTTATTGCGACCCAAGTGCAGGACCCAGCACTCGGCCTTGTTGAATCACAGAATCTTAAGAGCTGGAAGGGACCTCGAAAGCTCTCCCAGTCCAACCCCTGCCAGAGCAGGATCACCAGACCAGGTCACACAGGAACACGGCCAGGGGGGTTTTGAATGTCTGCAGAGAAGGAGACTCCACAACCTCTCTGGGCAGCCTGGGCCATGCTCCATAACCCTCACACTGACAAACTTTGTCCTCATGTTCAGCTTGAACCTCCCATGCTCCAGCTTGCACCCACTGCCCCTTGTCCTGGCATTGCACATCCCAGAGCAGAGCCTGGCTCCTTCCTCCTGACACTCACCCTTTCCAGATTGATCCCCATGAATGAGGTCTCCCCTCAGTCTCCTCTGCTCCAAGCTAAAGAGACCCAGCTCCCTCAGCTGCTCCTCATAAGGGAGATGCTCCACTCCCTCCATCATCTCTGTGGCTCTGCTGGACTCTTTCAAGCAATTCCCTGTCCTTGAACTGAGGGGCCCAGAACTGAACACAATATTGCAGATGTGGTCTCACCAGGGCAGAGTTGAACCTCATCCAATCGGCCTCATCCCATGGATTCAGCCTGTCCAGGTCCCTCTGCAGAGCCTTCCCACCCTCAGGCAGATCAACACTCCCTCCCAACTCAGTGTCATCTGCAAACTTGCTGAGGGAGCACTCAATCCCCTCATCCAGATCATTGATAAAGATGTTAAACAGAACTGGCCCCTGATGTATAATGTATTGTAACAAAAACTTTCTGATTGCATCTGTGTAAGTGGGTATGCATTGCAAATTATCTGAAGCAACAACCTCACTTGTTATCAACGTTCCAAGCTATTTATACTTACACTGATTGTTATCCTGTACTCCTTGCCAAGAAGCATTTTGAGAGTCCTTTAGCCACCATTCCACAGCTCTTCAAGAGTGAGGTCAGATGCTGAATAAACAGCCCTTTTGTGATTGTACTTGAAAGAGAAATCAGTCATCTGTATATGATCTGTGTTACAGCAAAATGTAATTTTTCTCTCTGACAACGTGTTTATGGTTGTTATCCTGATTGCCAGAAGAAATTTGTTTTATGCAGAGGCTTCTATAGTTTAAAATGTCAACTGTTTTACCCTTCCCCCTCCTTCTTTCTTCCTTTTTAAACTGATTCACAAATTAATTTGTCCCTTTGCAACATTGAGAATAAAAAGAAATCCTAAAAAATCAAAAGTCTGGCACAATCCCATACTAAGTCCATTTTCTATAAAGATAGTTTGCAGATTCTAGCAAAGATTCCATTTCCAGTAACAAAACTCTCCAAGGACTTCTGGTGCTTCTCTTCCTGGATCCTGATCACATTACTGTTAATTGACTGCCTACTACAGAAAATATTTTTATTATTTGTGTTTATTATTTGAAGAGGAAAAGAGCATAAAAACATTTGTGTATTAAATGCTAGGTAATATTGTCACTGATGTCTGAAGTGACAATGCAAGCTGTACTTTAAGTTCCCGTGCATTTATCCTTTCTACATGTTCCTTTTGACTCTGATCTGAGAGCAGCACTGGTGTACCATACACAGTATAGGCTTTGACTGCCCAACAAGGTAATGGAATAAGGCAGACTATACAAAGCAGGGCAATGAGACAGGTTCTATAATCATCCATAAGTAGGTGCTGTCTGATACAATCATCTCTCAAACTATCTGAAATTCAGCATCATTTGTTACGCATAAGTGTAAAGTCTATAACCTTGCCTTGCTTCATCTGCGCCTCGCAAGGAATAAATTCTAATTTACACTGGACACATCCAGCTGCCAACCAGTACTATTGTACACACGCACCTCTCCCTGCCTCTAGCAGGATGAGGCTTTCCTGGTGACCTCAAGCTTTTGCATTCCAAACGGGAAGACTGCTGACATCCCTGTGGCTTCCACTCACTCTACTAAAATCATTATAGCAAACTACTTCATCTTTCATGGTGCTGGAGGATAAAGTGTGCGTGAATTGCATGCTTGGAACTATTTCTGAGCAGTTTTGCAGATGGGACTAGCAGTCTGTTCAAAGTCCTAGTGATATTTCCCTTTCTTTTAACCACAAGTCTGCTCAGTAAGCAATATAATCTTCCTTTTACCATGAGGTATGCTAATATAAAGGCACTTTGTCAGCACGCTGATGACACCACAATTGAAGTATATATCAGTTCAGTCATTCATAAATCAATGTGTACGTTCTTTCTAAGCTCTAATGTAATTTCATCAATGCACTCCTTATTTTGCAGTTATTGATACTAAATTCCAGCATGATTCCAAAAATCACATTTTTTACTTTGTTACATTTTGGATATTGAAGAGTTTCCCCTTTTATTAAATTACACTATACTAAAAGAGTCTGAAAATCCTCTGATGCATGACCAAGGACATAGTTCCATCTGTTTTGTTTTTCTTATTCATGACACAGATGATTTTGTTTTAACCAGGACATGTATTTCACTTTAATTCCACTTTATACGTCTGTCAGGTTACATAATTCCTGATGCGTGGATACTTTGCTACAGAGCTTTGCCAAACTATTTGAGTTTAAAGTGAAACCAGCTTTTTGCATAGCTCAGGTGTTGGGAAATGAGATATGAGTACTTAAGTTACCAGTTTAAATCGAACACATGGCACAAAGCCATATCAAAGCCTGGCAAGACCAGTCTGGCTAAAAAGAATTCCTGTTTGAAGGTTGCTTGGTAGACTCTATAAAATGAATGAATTTCCTAACAGTTACTTAGAAATGCAGGTGTTGACACAACCAGAGCTGCTAGCACAATTGGTAGATTGTTGGCAGTTTTAGCCCAAATTCCAGGCATTTGATTTTGAACTAAAATACCTTACAGTAGACCAGAAGAAACTCTGCTCTATCGCTTAGAGTTACACCGTGCAAGTTTATTGTTTGTATTGCAGAAGAACTTAAAGGACTGTACAAATGAGAGCAAGACTCCGTGGCATTAGATGCCATACAAACACATAGGTGCCTAAAATGTGGAGGGATGAATCCAAAACTAGCTGAAACTTAATTTAGGAGTCTAACCGTCTTCAGCACTTTCAGGAGACACCTATGGAAGAAGACTGAAATTACAGCAGGCTGAATTACCTCCTAGAATTGCCTGTGTCTCTCTATGAAGCACCCAGTAAGTTATCATATGTATGGGTCACAATAAGGGGATAGACCCTGAGCTTATCTATTTAACAAACCAGTCTTCTAACCTCCAGTTTTCCACATAATAAACAAAAAAAAAAGGAAGAAACAGATCATGCAATTTTACAAACCTGCCTCAATAACACGAGAGTTGAATTTAAAGCTTCGAAGCTGTGGAAATTCATTGACACGGACTACTGTACTGTCTCTGGTGGTGGTACCACTTCATCTCATTGGTGTGACAATACTTTGGCTACATAGCAAAGGAAGAATAAAAATGCAGAAACCCAGGAGGATTTACGAGACGTATCATATGAACATACGTATTAAAAAAAGGTTCTCTTATTTCCTTGTGGACATTCCACTGTATTAATGACTCCCCAGTGGGTGCTGAAAATAAAATATAATCATGCCTATGTTGATCAGGGTATTCTACCATTTCCTGTACAACCAGCATTCCCAAAAGCATGCTAGATGGGGAGCTAAACAACCATTGGTATCTGAGGACACTAGGAGAAAAGCTCTCACTAATCACTGGCCCTACCTCACCCACAGAACAACAGGTAATCCAAGCGCTTTTTCAGTGGTCTATCACCTACAACATGCAAGCTCAACATATTGGCTAAGGATTATTATGCTTTGTATTGTTTTCAGGGGAAAAAATACCCAACACAAACAAACAAAACAAAAAATAACACCTGCCAGGTCTCAGTCTTAAGGTTTAAAAGGGCATCATTGTAACAGAGAGACAGACCATTCCTTGCCTGCAACTGGGGATGTAGAGGTAAGAAAGCAGACAGGAATAGATCACACCTGTACACAAAAATAATTTACCTGCAGGATCTAAGCTGAAGTAATGAAATTCCCATTTCTTCTCCTTCCTTGCCCAGGTGAATGTCTATACCCCCATGGCACTTTGAGGAATTCCCTTTCAACAGCAGATATCTTCCATTTGTAATGCTGGAGCTACACACATGTATGTGCCTATGAGTGTACATGGAGGGATTGTTTTGGGTATTTTTCCAATAATACTGCAGGTAATCATTGGTAGATTAATTCTCCTTTCTCCTTAGAGCAGTGATATGAACAGGCAAGACACATTTATACTTCTCCAGAGTTGGCAATTTTGCAGTTGAATGGCAATAAGTATATCCCAGAGCAGCAGAGGAAAACCTGGACAACAGCAGCAGCTGGATTCAGGTGCACTTCTATTTTAGAGAATCAATTATAAAACTGTAAGTATATGAGCTCTTAAGTTTAAAGCACATTACCCTTTCTCCCTGATTAAACTACATTCAGATTAAAGCAATTTAGGTTGAGACAGGATTTCTCACTAGGACAGGAACAAAAATTAAACGTGTCTGTGCCCCCTGTTCCCTCTCTGCTTCTTTCAGCACTTCTGTGCTCCTGAATAGAAGAGAAATTGCTGTCTCAGTAGCACAGCAGTTCTTCACGTTCTCAGTTCAGTTGGCCACAGCCATGTAAGAATCAAGTATTCAAATGAACTCTTTAAGAGATTACAGACTACATGTAGCAATATACAAGGGTCTTACTGCTTTTTAACACACATTCCCTCCTCCCCATGCCCACCGCCCCCAGAAAGAGCAGCAGCATTGTTTAGAGCCCTGCAGAAAGACAGGCATTGCGCTGAAATCGGTTTGGTTTTTTCTTTCTACCAGTATAAGGCAGAGTAGAACTTGTTCCATTAACCCAAACATTTGAGGTCATTCTTACAAGTGTTTGCTCAGAGATTGTGCTCATTGCAATTTGCTTTGCTAATTTCATCAGAAGTTGTTTAAACTTGAATACAGGTGGAGGGGCAGGGGGCAGAAAACAGCAAAAAAACCACTTTGCCTTTAAGTTAGCTCTCTAACAGAAGCATAATTTTTGGTTTTGGTGTTTCAGTATTCTGTGCAACTGTGTTTATTATTTTTGAACTCGTACAAGCATGAGTGACATAAAACCAGCATCAGTTATTACCCAAAAGTCACAGGTGGGTTGCTTTCCTAAAGCAAGTACCGTTTCCCAATCCATTACTCCTTCCTGTAACTCTATAAATAATTAAGAGAATATGCCTTTTTCACAGGAATGACTCTTATCAAGTGCCAGCCAGAAGGCCTCCACAGCTTATTGTAGTGTGTGCTACAAACCATGTTGCTTTGATTTTTCTGTGTGTGTGGAAATGTTTGGCTCAAACATAAAAACAAAGTGGCATGCACCAAAACTGTAAGTCTTCAGTATCTCCACTTGTAAACTAGTTTATGGCTGCAAATGAAAGCAATTTAAAGGCTTTTGTACAGAACCTAATAAATTCCATTCGCAAAATCATTGTTCCTCTCCCTCGCAGAACTTTCCCATGTTCTTCCACACAGGATACACCTGTTCTCATTATGCGGGCATACATATTTGTCCTGTGATAAAGCGTTCCTTCACCATAGAATAATTAAATGTCACATCTCTCATTCCTCTTGTTTACTTAGTTGCCTTGCAGCAACCAAACAAATGACACAAAATGCACTGCACACAGTAAGGCACACTTCAATATTCCAAACAATAACTGACCACAACAAATTAAGACATTTCCACTCAGTAGGAACGTGCATACACATAAGTACCCATACGTACATTTGGAGTGCTGAACGTTATCCAGCACACTGTTTGGAATGGTTACACAAATTCGTTTGTAACTGGGGCACAGCCTTAGAAACAACAAACGGTGAAAAATTCTCTCAGCTGAAGATGTTGGATTTGTTCAGTTTCAAAAGGCTAATGTAGCAGAATGTGTCCCTGTATGAGCAAATGGCAAATACATGAAGGCGATTATCAGAATGAGGTAAATCTTTTGTTTTCTAAAACAATAGCTTCTCATTCTCTATTGTAGTATTTCTTTTATGCACAGCTCAGGGGAGTTGTAAGCTCCCCTCCTCCCTTTCAGAAAAAGATTATTCTGGTTTTAGGGTGATCTCTTAATCCACCAGTGCTGTGGGTTTAACTGGGAGAATGACCACTGCAGTTTGGTCCGTGCTGCGAGGCAAGAAGGGCACCATCACAGCACAGAGCTGTCCCCAGGAGTTCTGTACTGTGAATGCCTCTGTAAACATCCTGGTGGGATTTCATAAGACTCATTTAACACACAGATTAAGGCTTGCAGTCTATCACCGATAGCTGTAAGAAGAACCTTGTCCAGGTCCTATGCACAGAAATGAGTTTAGTCAGAAAACAGAAATGTATTTCCATTAGTAGTTTTAATTTGGGGTGTTTTAACTATTGGTTGCACTATTTTAGAGGCATAGGTACCGTTTTATTTTCAGAAGTCCCAAGCACATAACACCCCCACCTCCTCCCTGCCCCTTGTAATCAGCGGGGCTACAGAAGCATAAGAGAGATCAGAAGTACGGACAGAACACAGGATGTTATTCAGTCTCATTAGAAGAGGACAAATTCTGAAGGCAAGAGAAAACAGTCTTTTTCAAAAACACAGGAGAAAAGGAAAGAAATGAATGCAGTTTAAATCAAGCTTCTATAAATGCTAACATCCTCATGTTACCACGTTATCTAACTAAATGATGTGTGTTACACAGTAATAAGACTTATTTTCTGGTACAGGAAATCAGTAAAATAGTTCTCTATCAGACATTACATCTGCTAGTGCCTCAGGACACTCAGACTGACTAATGCTGATAAGGCTGATGTGTGACAATCATAGGCAAATTACATTTTTTTCTGGTCGGTTTGTTTTGTTTAAATTGTGTTAAGTGTATAAATAAATACCTTCAATGTATTCCGCCTAAACTAATAGAGAAGTTCTCCTACAAAAGCAAAAAGACTGACAGCCATGCAGTCCTCTAACTCGTGGGTGTATCTCCATGGAAGCTTGCAAGTTCTCATTGTCACCGAGTGGTACAATTGTGCCACTTGACTCTATATATTTATATATCTACCTCTGAAAACTACTGAGAAATCTGAGCAAACCTTCATTAACTGAATAAACTGAAAAACCTGAGAAGAAATATAATTGCTTTGGGAAATTATTCATAACCCCTAAAATTTTAACCATTCTTGATACTTTAATTAAGTGTGGTTTGGGAGAGTAGATGGCTCGAGAGATTGGCAATCAGCTATTGCTTTACCTCTAGTCCAGGCCAAGGACTCAACAAATGGGATGCCGCATTATTGCCTCTCACTAAAATGTGATTCCCTATCCTACACACATTTTCCAGCCTAAGTGCTTGGATTCCTAAGAACCTTTGTGATATCAGTCCCCTAACAGGCCTGAGCAAGAAATCAGGCAACTGTTCAGCTCCCAGACCACCTTTAAGCTCAAATTAAGTGTGTCATCGACTGTACTGCGGGAAGCAGAGACCAGAGATATCTTCACTCTAGTCTACAGCCAGTCTGGATTCACTGCCTTGTCTTCTGCATAAAGATTTCAGCCCCCGTGAAGTAAGTGCAAAGATGATGTATAGGTTTAGAGATGGATCTGCTGTTAGGTGGGACCTTGACTTAGTTTCACTTATCTTTTATCCATGCCGAAATCAGGAAGCAACTAGGTACATTTTATCCAGGTACTTAAAACATTTTCACTTTACAAGCGACCAACAAACTCCTGCGCATTTCACAAATACTAACACCATAATCCCTTCTTAATCTGGCAACGGGTGGATGTTTTCATCCTTTGCCATACTGAAAGGTAGTATTATAGGAGTTATTTGCCCATTCCCTGGTGACTGAGTCTGCTGCATTCAGAATTTAACTATGGAAGTGGAATTCTTGCCTTTCAGGGTTTATTTACAGATTTTGCCAGATGAATGTGTAACCTGTGAACTATAATGAGGGATTTCCAGCTGTTACCAGAAAGCTTGGAATGCAAAGCTTGCAAGCTTTGAACATATTTAAAAATCACTACCAGTAATCCTAAAATATTATTAAACTACCAGGGATGGAATAGCATATGTTTATGCTTATGTTTAAAGATGTATTAACTCTTTAGTCACTACAGTTACAGCATACGTATATTATAGGATATACATGCAGGCCTTTGAGTCTCTGTGATGCATTTAAGCACAGTCTAACCCAAGTGCCACCAGCTCAGTATTGTATTTCCCTGGTTTGACCACTGGGCAAAACAAGAAACCCCTGATTTTAGTTTTGACTGATTGCAAATAGTTTTGTGGAGCCTGGAGAGACAGCTTTGGTCCTTTATGTAGGTATATAGTTAGAGGAACCAATGCACAGAAGAGGAATCACCTCCATATACTGTATTAACTGTCTGTTTTTTAGAAAACTTTAATTCAGATTGTTTACCCAGTTTCCTACAGTAGCCATTATGAGAGCTATTCCTCGACAGTTTCTTTAAATGCAATTTAGACAGCTCAAGATTTTCCAAAAATCAAATATTTAAAGAGTACCCTGCCATTTAGTTAGCTTGAAGACAAATTTCCTCTAAAAACCAAAACAAGTTTAAATCAGCTGGATAAGTGAATTCTGAATTATGAAACTTTTTGAGAAAAGACAGATTTTAGCATCTGGAAAATTGCTCTGATGTGTTGGTTCATAACCAGCTTAAGCACTGTTTGACATAAAACCTCTCAGATACACCTTTATCACTTCACACAAAGAACAAGTGAAGGACTTATTTTTCACCATGTGCAAAATTCTAACTTCAGAGAGATTTGAGTTCTGCACCTCTGTATTAGTTAAGGGGACTTCGTGTCTACGATTTCAGAGAGCGCACACACATAGCTTTCCAAAACTCCATCTCATCTGAATGAACTCTTCAGCTAAGGAGAAGTATATCTTCAGCATAAATAAGAGAAAAACGTAAACAGCTTCAGAATAAATGAGAGAAAGACATAATCAACATTCTTGTTAAGAGCCAGTTCTGAATGGTTTCCATCACATGAAACTATGATAATTTCATTCCAAAATCCAGCCCCACTCCTGATTAACATATATTCTGAGACCACACACATACGTTCCCAGTGTTGGCCACGTGAGTTTGAACTGTCTACTTTATTATTATTTCTCATTTGATTCCTAGTCAATATTTCAAAAAAAGACATAAAACAAAAGCAATCAAGAGCTCCTTAAAAAAAAAAAATACAGACATGCGTAAGCTTCTATAAATTATTTTTTTCTCCTCAAGTTCCTAAGCACTGTAATTCAAGCTTTGGCTGTCTGCCTAAAACTACAGTTTCCTTAAGTTTTAATTCAAACTTTCACCAATAAAATTGATTGTGCCATTAAAATAAAAGTGAAATAGTTTCGAACTACTCCCTATAATTAGACACTGTTAGGTGTTTCCTGTTACTTGAAAAACATTCTTCATTTAATATACAGAGAGAGGCAGTGTTGACTAATGAGCTGCTCCATTACTAACTTTTACCAGTTAGGAGTAATAGTTTTATCAGAGCTGCAAACACTTCTGAATAGCAAGATCTTTGTTTTGAGAACCGAGCTCAAGCGTTCCAAACACAGTGAAACTCTGGAACCCACGTGCGATGCGGATTCTTTGTTCACCTCCTGCACAGGCTGAAGGAGACAACCTAGACACAAATGGCCATTTGTTCTCATTACTGATCCCAAGGAATATTGTGAAAGAATGCAGAAATTAATCACAGTATTCTGGTTATGTTCCAGCTTGGATAACTACATCTTATATACCCTAAACAGCCTCTCTTTCTCTCCACTCTTTAATTTCATTTTCATAAATTACTCATTTCCATCAGCACTGCATTGCCTAGTGCTGATGATAACGAATGACTACCATGTTGCTCTCCGAGGATGGCTGCAGAACAAGCCTTAAATCCTCAAGGTCAGGCTGGCTGAGGAGACAGCTTCCTGCTCACTTGAGTTGCTCCTCCATTACAAGTGTTGAGTAAACATAAGAGATGAACCAAAGCTGGAAAGAGAAAATTCGAAGCAATTCATTGCAACTCTGTAAGTGGGAGAATGTTCCAATCTAGAAG
>NW_010170065.1:0-12172 GCF_000695765.1 Mesitornis unicolor | reverse complement strand
GGAAAGAGTTCACTGCCATGTAAAATTACAGGTTGTGTTTGCAGTCGTGGAGCCCTATTCCCATCAGACTTTGAATATCTTTAACTTGGGGCTGTGGCTACGTGTTCTTTCTCAACTTCAGTTGTGTCAGCAGCAGAAGTCCCACCCACTTATGTCCCCATCACAGCTTCTCTCCACCGTCTGGCTACTGCTAAGCAACGTCTATCTCCCAGCTAAGCAACTTCTCTAAGTGCTTGTTTTAGCCAAAGTAACTCTGATTGGCATAAACAGCTTAATAACAGGTCTTTGCTAACACTAATCCAGTCCATGTTCACTGGAACAGGGTTAGGGAAAATGTCACAAGCAGCTGCTAGATATCAAAGGACAGCGTATTCTTTCAGGGTGACAAAGCCACCCAGAGGCTGGTCTCCCAGCTTATCCACAGCCAAAGAAGGGTCTGTGTCTACAGTAATGCTTGACTTTAGCCAAAACCACATAAAGCAGGATGCTCCATCGTTCAACTGGAAAGGCCCGGTCTCTCATCATAAAGCAGAGTTCATATGATTGAGTTTATAAAGACATAACCTAGCCATACAAGGGCACAGAAATACTGAAACATAAGCCTAGAAGATCAAAGTACTGTTTGAAGAGATCTGACTTACATGCAACAGAGGCCTTTCAAAAACCTTTAATAAGTTTTCCATTGTTGCCATATCCTACTAACGCTAGAAATAAGTATTTGTAAGGAAATTAAGTGATTGTCAAAGGTGAGCAGCAACAAAGGGGGAAAAAATAAAAGACAAGATCCAAATATACAAAGTCCAGTATATGGTGGGGATGCAGTGCAAGTAGCTATTCTATTCTCTAACATCTAGTCCACATTTACAAAAAGTGAAGTGTGCACCCAACTCCTAATCAGTTTTCTGGAGCATACAAACAAAATAATCCTTGCTACAGGACAGAACAGACTATGCTCCTAAGCAGGATTGAAAGGTACAAGTGTTAAAATGTGTGACCAACCAGAGAGGAAAAAAGAGTTATCACCCTGCTGCTTTTCCTGGCTGGAGTAGGGCTGATCTTTCCCTGCCTTTCCAGAATTTGGCATCCAACACCAGGCTTCATAGCAATTTGGAGTTACACTTTCAGCTTGCCAAGTGGCCAGCCTCTCAGATCCGCTCCAGTCTTCCAAAAGGTCACAACACCCCCAGTGTTATTACTCCAAACAAGATGGCACCCTGGGTTTTTCAGCATTAAGTAAGTTGATTCAAACATCAGTTCAAGGCTGGAAATATTAGAAGCTTATCCTAACAAGAGAAGGTTGAATATGGAATGTAAGTTGCAAAGTTTTAAAAGATAACAGATTACAAAATAAAGGTTACAGAATAAAACACCAAGCAGAGAGCTTAAGAGGACTTCACTCCTGAAGCCTGCGTTTCCCCTTTCTTTCTTCAAAACAAACCCCTAAAAACTATTCACAAATCTTTACCCAGCAATAGCTCTGATAATTCACTTTTTCTTCTACTTTTTCCTCATGAGCCTGGCTTTTCTCTTTCTTCTTTCAGTACAAGTAAAACATACAGTGACTGGTGCTGGAACCAATTCAAGGCAAATCAAACATTTGAGGTATCTTGGGAAGCAAAGACAGATAAGGGGAGAGGGGAGTTAACTTTCAAGACTAGTAAAAAAAACTTTATGAATCCAGTATCATAGGAAACGTTCACTGGATGCACATCCTGTCTCTGGCTCAGCTTAAGCTCTTCACAGGGACCAAACACGGCACATTAATAATATAGATGACAGAACTGATATGTGGAGTCTTTGAACTGTATTCCCTACTCTCTTCTTGTCAGCTTGGAGGCTTGCAACAAGTGAGTTGCTTCATCCATCACTCTTTTATAGATCCACAAGGCTAGATCCAGCAAACAAAACACTACTTCAGATATTTCTCTTAAGCACGACAGCAGTATTGCAGTTTAAATAAAGTTGCTTCCATTTTTTATCGTTTCTTTTGTTAAAATATTCTTTATCTTTGCATCAATTTTTATACTGGTTCAGTCAGAAATAAATTATATTTATTTTTTTTCCTTATTTCTCTGTATAGCTTTAACCAGGGCATCCAGTCTTTGATTTACAGTGCCAGTGATCATGAATAAATAGATAGTAATCCAGTCTGCAAAGCATGGTAGCAGTCCAGTTCCTTTACCCTTTCTTACAGAAGACATTATCCATGTTATCATAGAAAGAAAATTCTTCTATGAAACCATGGAGGCCTGAAAGCTGCGTCCTAGCTTTCACCCCTCCCTTTCCCTAAGAGCAGCTGAGAGGTTCTACCTATCTGGGCTATTAATTGGCTCTTACTATCAGAACAGCTGAGCACCCAGCAACTTTTAATTGCAGTTACCCTCATCACACTCCTGAGGTAAAGCAGTGGCTTTACTGTACTAACATGAGGCACAAAGAGCTTGTATAACTTGCTCAAAGCATTCAGAAGGTCTGTGGTACAGGCAAGATTTCAATGATACCTTTACAAGGCAAGGCTCTTATCTCTTCCAAAACCAGGCAGCACAGAAGCAGGGGAACTTATTGCTCCCTCCCCATCACCCTCCTTCTTTTCCAGTTTTGATAGGCAGGAGGAGTCACATATTGGGCACTTGTCTGAAAACACTTTATTTTGTGGGCAGGAGGAATAAAGGGTTCTGTGACTCCGAAGCGGATGTTATTACCAGTTCAGCACCTCTACAAATACCAGCTAAGGTTTTCCCCCCAGCCACAGAAAGTCTGGGAATAGAGATGAACACCATTTCAGTCTCTCTGGACATCTGTCTTCTTTGCCAGAAGTTTATCATTTCACAAAGAACTAGATCAAACATGCGAGAACCTGGTTTTGTATCAGATTTGCCAGCCCCAACACAGATTTATAAGGAAACTTGCAGGTTTCTTGGCAATCTGTAGTTCTGGCAACTTAACTTTAAAAAGTAAGTACCCTGTCACATCCAAGTCCATTCACCGTTCTGCTGAAAAGCATTCTGTTGTACACTTGCATTTGTAGCAGGCTAAGCACTCCCATCAATAGCCCCATAAGCAGTTTTCACACTTGTACTATCCAATTTAGGAGGGAATGTTGGTTTCATCTCAATTATATACTGTAATCCTCTATTTAATCCCTCTTTTCAGGTTTTACTGCAATTTATTCTATTCAAGCTTTGCCTTTGCTCTTAAAGATGTTGCTATCCAATACGAACATTTGCAGTGCACTGCTTTCTTCTTAGATCACACCAGACCCTTTCTAGGTTATAATAATTCCTTAGGCAATTTTTCACATTTTTGTTAACAACCGGAAGTTAAAAAGCTAGGCAAATTGCCCTGTGGATATCACAACTAAATAAAGCACGTTTTCTACTCATTTGTGTCCTCCATCCTTTAACAGCTCATCCTTTCCTCCACACCCTTTCTGCATCACTCCTGCCTTCTCCCTTAGTTCCCAGAGAACCAGAATGATCAGTAATTGCTGCTGTCAAACTTAAATTACATGGATGATGACTGTCCAGCTGGCTGCTGCTTTCTGCAATGGCTAAGATGCCAAGTTATAATCATTCCACTTCAGAGGGGCACATGCACTCTAGCCTCTTCTAGCCACCAATATGTACTGCATAACACCTTTGAAAATAGTATCTCTTTATCAGGCTTGGCTGAAGATGTCCTGTGAGTTCCACAGCTACCGAGAACTGAAAGACGGACAGATTGACAGCATGGTTGTATGCTTTTGTTCTGAAAGGATACTGCATTCCCCCATAACAATTCAGCCAATAGCAGTCTCTTAGATTCAAGACGATGAGACAGGTTTAATGACATTCCAATACAGTCAAAAGACACAAATTTTAAAAGCATATGGTCAATCAACCATGATTATCCAGACTACAGTAAAAGCCAGGGGATCTGGTTACTACTCTGCCTGGAGGGTATCCCTCACTTTTGGTAGAAGCACAAAGGACCAGTGTCACACGGAAGCTCCACATTAAGCTTGAAGTTTAGAGAATTGTCTCATCTCCCACCATATCTATGAGGTTGTAGACCTTTCCCACAAGCACACAAGGCATATCTTCACCTTTGCCACCCCCCGCTAACTATACTGACAAATACATTCCAGTTGTCATTATAATTCTGCCAGGGTGGGGAAGAGAGATTTTAAAAGTAAATCCCTCTTTCTCTCTTTAATCATTACTTAAAAGGCTCAAAATTAGTTCTGAGTTAGCTTTTCTTGTCCCTTTTAATTTCTTTCATCTCCTGAAAAAAATTGCTTGTAATCAAAAAAGAGAAGCAAGCACTCCAAGGAACGTAACTCCAGTTGTCTTCAGAACTACTAGAAGAATTCCTAAAGTCTCAGTTAATTCTCATGCAAATAATGAGTGAAAATTCAACTTTACCAAATCAAGGTCACTGTGGTAATGATGCATCCACTCCATCCAGATTGTGACAGCCTTTACAGTGAAGGTTAAGCTGTTAAAGTAGGATATGATCCATTTGTCATCAGAAGTAGGTACCTTCTTCTAACCTGTCTACTTGTTGACTTTGTCTCCTTTGCCAGTACATCTTCCAACCACATGGATCTCAATAAGGTTTTCCAAGAATTGTGGAATAGGTACATAGAAACAGTACAGTCAGAGATTCAATATATATTTTGATTCAGTTCCCGGTGATTTCTTAGGGCATAGTGAACAGATCTATGAGGCACAACACAGTTCTCAACTGCTTTTTTCTTAGTAACGTGGGAGTTTACAGTATCCAGATGATAACCAAAGGACAATTTATATTTCATTTCTATTTTTTAATTGAGATGAAGTTTTGAAAACCAGCTAAAAGATCTTAAAAAAATAGTAGCAGTAGTAAATAGGGTCACTTATGCTGATTACAGCGATACTTTTCCATGGGGATACATGTTAACATAGATATTGGAATATATCAGTTTAACTGCGGCAAAGCTCAAGCAAAGTGAATTCTCCTTTTTTACAGTTTGTCACAACACGATCAAAAACTTTGGGTATTGATCTTACAGCCAGTGGTCAGCTAAGTGCAGAACAGTTTTCAGGAAAAGCAACAGTGCTGCCAGGACTGAGAGGCATCTTCTTGGAGAAAAGACAAACAGTACAGCAGCAATAAGAGGACAAAAATGAGCATCTGACTCCTAAGGGAAAAACAAACAAACAAAAAACCCCCACCCAACACACCAAAATAAAACACAAAAAGAGAAAGTCTAGAACTGAAGAGAGAATAAATTTGGGGTTTCTTTCCCCCAGAAAAAAATGAAGAAGATTATTAAGATGATTAAGGGAGTAGAGCATCTCCCTTATGAGGAGCGGCTGAGGGAGCTGGGGCTCTTTAGTTTGCAGAAGAGGAGACTGAGGGGAGACCTCATTCATGTTTATAAATATTTAAAGGGTGAGTGTCACAAGGATGGAGCCAGGCTCTTCTCGGTGACAAACAATGATAGGACAAGGGGTAACGGACACAAACTGGAACACAGGAGGTTCCACTGAAATTGGAGAAGAAACTTCTTCTCAGTGAGGGTGACAGAGCACTGGCCCAGGCTGCCCAGAGAGGTTGTGGAGTCTCCTTCTCTGCAGACATTCAAAACCCGCCTGGACGCCTTCCTGTGTAACCTCATCTGGGTGTTCCTGCTCCGGCAGGGGGATTGGACTGGATGAGCTTTGGAGGTCCCTTCCAATCCCTAACGTTCTGGGATTCTGTGAAGATGGAAGGGGAGAGAGGCTAGGACAGTAATAGGTCTGATGGAGTTTTCTGGAGTTTCCTTCTATCATAATTTTTGAACAATGTTTGGAAAAATTTTGCATTAAAGCTTTTCCTCTGTAAAACTATGAGAGAGAGTGAGGCACTCCTCCACATCAATGGAGATGTAAACTTCTCTCAGGTATCCAGGATTTTGTTGAGGCTTGCAATGCTGCCAAATGCAGAAGCCTTAAGAAAGTGCAAGCTCTCTGCATAATTCCCCTGTCAAGCAGAACCTCAATACTGCTGCTGTGCACAACCAGAGATGGGTAGCTCTGTTCTTAATCCATCGGTTTTATTCTCCCAAAAGGAATTCTCTGCTGCCTGATAGAGCACTAATCTTCTATAATCTTACAAGATCAGGTTACCTGTTTATGCCCAGAAACTGTCTCTATCCTTACCTTAGCTTTCTTTCATGTCTTCTCCCTTTCAGAACAAACACATTGTTTTGTGTCTGAGCAGGGGCTTACAGTGTATTTTCTCTTGTGAGTGGTATTGACCCAAAGGCACATAGCACACCCTTCGCTCTAAATCTGAGCAACATTTAGCATCACTTTTAAAAGGATGGCAATAAAATCTGTCACCCACAACCAAAAAAAACCAAAAAGGCCAAAAAAAAAAAAGACAAATTCCAAATAAAATAAAATTATGAAGAGACAGGGATCAGCACTTTTCCTTATTATTACCTGGAGGGGAATTTAAAACCACAGCAAGTTTTGGAACAAGTGAAAGGAACAGAACAGAAAACACAAAGAAAGAAAAGTTCCTGGTGGTGTTAATTGCCTTGACTGCTTTGCACATGCTTTGAGGAAGATGCAGGGCAAAATCATTTCAAGATCACAGCATTTTGAGGCAATAATGTAGCTCATTTTGTCACCGCCACAGATGGCAGGCTGTAATGAGCCCACGTTAATGACTACTATAGATATTCTATACACAGATATGTAATGGTGCTCTGCGAGATGTCGGCAATGAAACAAAATGCTGAGAGTCTTGGCCTCATTTCAGGTTTTGTTACAAGTATGAAGCTCAGACCCAGTTTGCTCAAAGGTGGGCATAAGATTATTACATTCAAGAGAATTTGATCCAATTTTTAAATAAAATAAAGGTTGATTAATGGCTTTGCACTGAACGATTTTCTCCCAGATAAAACCAGATGAAACTCAGAGATCTTTCCTGAACCATCACATTCATTTTTGTAAATGATTTAGCTGAAAGACAGAAGTAGACACTGCAAAACCTGGAATTCAGAAATGCACCTGCTTGGATTACCTTTAGAACTAACCAAAATGCCTTTTTAGCATATAAAGTCCCTCATAAACTCACATGAACGTGTGTTTTAACTACGTACAGCCAGGGCCCCCAGTGCCCCAATAGATTCTACCTGTCCCAGCCAGCCTCACCCAGGACCTGCACCCACACTCTGTGCCCATACATCCAACAATAGCTATGTCACAAGTGTCTCTGTTACTGCATGTGAGCTGCTGTTGTTTAGACTTCCCACATTGACCATTGACCAGACACATTGCCTTACTTTTACCTGATGATGGCTGGACTGCTGCTATTATTGCTCTGCTCTTCCAGATCAGACTAGAACTAAAGGCCCAGGCTTGAGCGTAAATAAGGCTCCTGGATGCACCAGTGAGGGGTGGAGGTCTCAGGTGAGGCTGGTCAGGACAATTAAGGCTTATTGGTGCACTCAGGGCCCTGACAGATACAAAACTTGTGAAAGATTGAGGGGAAAAAAACCAACAACCACCAAAATACACAAACAAACAAACAAACAACCTCACCGATACTGCTTATAGTCTTTCCCAATAAGTTATTTCACAATTACAACCTCTATTCCAAGGAAGATAGAAAACAGCAGACAGACACTGTACTGGGACAAGGAATTTACTTTTCTCTTTGAGAAAAGGTGACCGTTTTCAACAACAGCTAAGTGAGATGTGCTGTAGAAATGCCTCCGACTCAAGAAAAGGCAGGCAACTTGATACATACAAAGGATGTGCAATTATGCATTGCCGTGCAAAGCTGAGTATTTTCAGCCCATAGGTCATGTCCAAACAAACACTACTACTTCTTCTTGGAGGAGGAGGGGAGTGAAGTCCATGCCATGTTGGCTAGATACAGCATGTCCACGAGAGCTATCACTTGGAAGAATCCAGTAAGATTGAGGTTGGCAGCTATGCTTTGTGGGACTGAAGTCATTCTGAAGGACAAGAATTTGTCATACGAAGAACTGGCATTTGGGGTTAGTAAATGAAGAGAGAGCATTTGAATAAACTACCAGATGGGAAACACACTTGTCGTGAAGGGCCCCGTAATTGGCTCCAGCTTGAGGCTAATCTGAAAAAATGGCTTTGGACACAGCAACAAACTAACCAACAAGAATCGATAGCAGCGACTCAGGTAACAGCCCAGAGAACAGCTAAATTAATGTGATGCAAGGATTATAAGGGTGTCTGATGTCACAAAGTTATGATGGGGAAATTACTGACCTTGTGCAATTCCTGCATGAGGTGGTCATAAACTTCTGAACATTTGTTGCAGCCACAGGAGCAAAATTAAAACAATGTGAGGATACAAGCTGTCTGAGAAGCTTGGTACAGCTATGAAAATGCATTGCCTTGATATTAAAGGCATCTTCCACCTCTCACTGTAAATAGTTTCACAGAATCAGGTTATCCTTTCTTGAGATACTGACTGGGAGTGATGCTCATCTTCTTTCCAGTAACCTTACAGTCATGTAAACCTTTTAATGTCAATGGGAATGGTTATAATTTACTGCTTAACCAGAAGAAAATGAGATGCATTAACCTTCAAGGAATGATATCTAAACATTTCTGACATGGGCAAACAGACAAGTTGTTTTCATCATTATGTGAGCAAGTAAGCAAATTTATATTCTTCTTCAAGCTGCCACAACTTACTCCCAAAGGATTTAAGACTAATGGACAAACTCCTTACACATGACCTGAAATCCTCTTGGGATCACCACTGCTTCAATCCTAGCATCACATCTCTGTGTTTCAGATAGTCCATTGTTCGTAACAATGAACAAAGCACTCTTCCTGTTGCAAAAAAAGCTCAAGGCCCTTAAGCCCTGGCTTCTACCTGAAATATTCCCCAAATATTTGCAGTCTTTCCTGTATAATAGGTTTTCTATGAGACCCATGTTAGACAAAAACAAACAAACAAACCCTACACTAATTGGTTTTTATTTTCTTAATAATTTTAACATTTCCTCATCTAATGATGGTTAATTTAATGTGCTGCTGTAATGTACTCCTAAATAACTACTTTATAAAAATTTAAAAAACCCTACCTCACACAAGAAAAACAGCACTGATTTCAGGTTTCCACACATTGCATTAATTATCTGGAAATGTCTCTGTGAAAATCTGTGCTACAAAGTCACAATCTCATTATTATCCCCGTACAGACACTTTAAACATACTGTAGCTAGTACAATTCGTCGTCCTTGTAATTTACACAAACCTTGCAACTGGTATTTGTAAGCACAGGAAAATCTGTAAGTGAAAAGGAATATTAGATGGCCTCCTGCTTTTAGCTCACAGATCTTCCTCTTGAACAGATGTCCTGAGAACTGGTGTTATGAAGAGATGCAGATCTCCACTGAATCCAGGAGAAGTGAGTGAGGGGAGAGTGCACACAGCTTAGTCCTGTTCTTCCTTGCACACGGATTACTTTCAGGTCCTTGTTTGCTATTTAGGGATATTTGCTTGTGAGCCCAGCAGGAAGCAGAAATTAAGGGGAAAAAAATTGCGAAAATAAAACAATGCAAAAAAAAAAAAGCCTTTATGCCAGAGTAGAAAAATGGTTGTAATCACGATTAAGAGAACATGCAAATACGCAGTAAGTCACAAACTGAAAGGTTTAACTAGATAGTTCAGATATTTAAATTAGTTGTTTCCTCTCTCTCCCTCCACCATCAGGAAAGCCAGAAACCTAAGTCCTCAATTTGCTAAATAAAACCATGCGCGCACACACGTAAAATCATACAGTTCAGTCTAATCTGGACACAGAAAACACCTGTTAGGAAGTACAAGATAACAGGCAGGATAATTTCTGTGTGCCAAAGCGTAGCACAGAGTCTAAGGGTCTCTTCCACATCCCATTTCTCTGGTGGTACCAGAGTCCAATATTCTCCGACCAGATTCTTTTAGATATTGCGTACTTGGAGGATGTGATGTTTAGTAATGAATTTACTTATTTAAACACAGCTGATGTTACAGATGATTTCTGATTCAGCTGAGTGATAGAAAATACATTGAATAACACAATGCAAACATAAATTACGCTTCGCAAAATATGTAGCAACTGCAATACACAGTTCACAGTCAATAAAAATAAATACTGAAATAGAGTTCTTGGCTAATTTCTATATGTAATAGATTCCAATTCCCTTTAATCAGCCACACTGTTCAAGGTGTAGATGTGATGGTTTGAGGCTTTTTCCCCTCCAAAACCCAAGAAAAAGTGAAAAAGTTACTGAATCCCAGGAGTGTTAGAAGCTAGCAACTGCGTACTGGGGAGTCCATGCCAGCCAAAGCGCATCAGTCACAACTATTGTTCTTTCCCCGTCCACTGGATGTTTTCCACATTCCAGGTTTCCTTCTCCTTTCTACCCTCCTCCATAATTTTTTTCCCATTGCTACCATTCTCTTAACTATTGAGGACTTTGTCCACCTTCTTTCAAAAAGTCACCTTCCGTATCTCCTCCTTTTGTTTTGATCTTACTTCAATTGTCAAATCTTTCTACTCTTGTGACTTTCACGTACTTGATTCTTTTTTCCTCCTCTTTTTCTTAGAAAACTGTTGCTTCCCCAATTGCCCTTTCTTTGGAAAAGCTTCCTGGAGTTTATCAGCCATGACATTGTGCCAAACCAGCTATTTGTTAGACCACAGAATTTAATAGGAGAAGCTGAGCTCTGCTTTTTATATGGTTGGATTGTTTGGGTATGGTCCTGTTGTTTGGTTGGGGTTTTTTAATTATAGGCTCACAAGGATATAGTAACCTATTAAACGCTACAGAATGACCTAGAAAGCTTATTAAAACTTTCACACTGTCTACTGTATTGTATAAAGCAGTTTATATCACTTCCTTTCCTATAATATCTGAGCATCTCGTAATCGATGTTAGGGCTGTACTTGTAGCATGCGGGATGGCATCTAGCAAGCGAATAGCCCTGTTTCACAGCTGGGAGAGATACAGCTCTATATGCATACAAGAGGATGCAGCAGCTGTTAGGAATGCAGGGCAGGCTGTTTATCACTCTGGGGTTTGTAGCAGTGGAGCAGTGACCCTATTTGCCAGGTCTATGTTCCCACTGGCAGCCAGCCTCTTTTCTGACAGGGCTCCTAAGACACCTGCATCTCCCTGCAGACTGTGTGATGGAGCACTGGAGAGCAGCCTGTAGGAAACTCTACCCAGAGAGGATGACTCAACAATCAGCCTTTACCTGGTTTTCTCTGGGAGAAAGGGCTATAGGAACATGCTGTGTCTGCTTTGTTCCCTATTGCAGCTATTATGACACTCATTTCATATCAACTAAATTTGTTATAGCAGAAAGATATCTAAGAAGGGCATTTCCTGCAGATGTCAGTCAGGTTGAGAAAAGAAGAATGTCATAAGACTTGAGTCTGATAAAGGTTGCATGACGGTATCTCCTCATTAGAGACCTTGGAACGCACAGAAACTTTCTGAATGCCCAGCCATAGGAAGGATTCATGCTTCTCAGATGCCAAAGGAACTCCTGCAGGAAACTGCATGACCATGCTCCATAAGAAATGAGGCTTTACTACTGCCAGTACTCAAATAATTGCAAATGGTGTCTGAACAAACAAAGATTAAAAAAGTATTTAATTCAGAATTTCTCAAAATTAAATTTGTAACTCATGAGGTTCGCACGAACAAAAAAATAAAAATTCCATTTAAGATCAAAATATTTTGTGTCAAGCTGAAAACCTTTTTTATTTTAAGACATTTAGGAGAATGTGAAATTCCTATTCACATATAAATTCAAAACTAAATCACAGAATCACAGAATATGAGGAGTTGGAAGGGACCTCGAAAGCTCCCCCAGTGCAACCCCTGCCAGAGCAGGATCACCAGAGCAGTCACACAGGAACATGGCCAGGGGGGTTTTGAATGTCTGCAGAGAAGGAGACTCCACAACCTCTCTGGGCAGCCTGGGCCATGCTCCATAACCCTCACACTGACAAACTTTGTCCTCATGTTCACGTTGAACCTCCTGTGCTCCAGCTTGGGACCATTGGCCCTTGTCCTGTCATTGGACATCCCAGAGCAGAGCCTGGCTCCTTCCTTCTGACACTGCCCTTTACAAACTGATTCCCAGGAATGAGGTCACCCCTCAGTCTCCTC
>NW_010170064.1:0-2427 GCF_000695765.1 Mesitornis unicolor | reverse complement strand
GCTGGGGTCCTATGGGGACATCACAGCCGGGTAAACAACAGCAGCACCCACAAGCTCTAGGCAGGGATGGGGAGGTCAGGAAGGTCCTGTCCTCTCCCCCACCCCATTTTTGTTTTCTGTCTAGGAGGGGCAGAAAAGCGACCAGAAACCCCTGGCCATGGGTGCTGGCTGTGCTGGGTCTGCTGGGCGCTCACAGGGAGCTCAAAACCTCTCACATTAATTCCTGCACTGAGCAACAGCTCAACATTTATCCGGAGATTTTGGAAACAAAACGCTCACAGAAATCCCGTGGCAGCAGCTCGGATCAGCAACTGACACAAATCCCTGTGTGTTTCACTAACCCAGGCCAAAACCCAGTGACACGGTGCCTGTTCCTGCTTAAACTGGTTTATTTGTGTTCAGATGCGCAAGCCTAAACCTATAGGGTTTTCTGGGGGGTGAGAAAGCCCCACTTCGGGTCTTGTTAGCACCCAGCAGCACCGTATCACTGCTTGTCAGCCGGGGAGCAGCAGGACGGGATGTTCCCCGCCTGGCCGGTTCATCCCAGGCGTTGAACTGGAGGAACATCCTGTGCCTCCATAAATCACCGCTGGTCCAGGTGAGGTCTAGCAGCGGTCAGGGGAGGTCCTGTGCCTTTGGCCACTGCTGGCCCTTCCTGGCCCCGGGAGGCTCTGGGCTGGGGCCAGTGCAGGGTCTGGCTGCCTGCCTTCATGGCAGGGTGCCCTGGCACCGCTTTCAGGCTTCTCCTGCTTCAAAGTGCATTTTTTATTTCTAATTATTGAGGCGATGAGTGAGGTCCATCGAGAGGTTTCTTGGAACTGAAGGTTCTTGGATACCTCCTTCGAAGTATTTCTTCAGTGCTTTGAATCACTCTTCTCCCCCCTCTTTTTTTCCCCTTTCCCTGCTCTTGGGCTCTGGCAAGAAGCTGTTTTCCCAATTGCCTTTGCGTGGTGCTCAGCTTTCACAGAGAGTCCTGCATCTGCCAACTGCAGGTGCTCAATTATCTGTGCTTTGGTCTGGCATTTCCCAGGAACCAGGGTTGCTTTGGAGCCGATGAGGAGGGGGTAACAGCGGCGGGGGTGCTCAGGGATGTCAAGCGCAGTGGGGTCGTGATGGTCAGCCTCAGGCCAGATCCTGAGCACAGGAGGGACCTTCTGAAGGGATGATCACAAACAAAACTAAGGTCTTCCAGTGCCTCTGAAGGAGACTCAGGGCAGGTTCAGACCCTTTGATTAAAGCCATCGCACCGTTTGCTGGTTTGGAAGCCGCAACCCCAAGCAGACATCTTGGCACTCATCACTGTCAGCCTCAGCTTTAATATTGATGTCCTGGAGCAAGGAGCGAGGTCAGACTGGAGGCTGGCAAATGGGATGCCAATTTACCAGAAGGGCCGAAGGGAGGATCCAGGAAACTCCAGCCCCATCAGCCTGACCTCAGTGCCAGGAAGGTCATGGAGCAGCAGATCGTCTTGAGTGCCATCATGTGGCACAGCCAGAAGTAAACAGGCTTGATGTGAACATAGGTTTTTGAAAGGCAGGTCCTGCTTGACTAACCTGATCTCCTCCTATGACCAGGTGACCCGCTTTGGGGATGAGGGGAAGGATGTGGATGTTGTCTACCTGGATTTTAGTAAAGCCTTTGACACTGTTTCCCACAGCATCCTCCTGGAGAAAACGGCTGCTCATGGCCTGGACAGGCACATTCTTTGCTGGGTAAAACACTGGCTGAATGGCCACGCCAAAGAGTGGTGGGAAATGGAGTTAAATCCAGCTGGTGACTGGTCACAAGCAGTGTTCTCCAGGGCTCAGTGTTTTGTTCAATGTCTTTATCAATGATCTGGATGAGGGGATTGAGTGCTCCCTCAGGAAGTTTGGAGATGACACCAAGTTGAGTGGGAGTGTTGATCTGCCTGAGGGTAGGAAGGCTCTGCAGAGGAGCCTGGATAGGCTGACTCAATGGGCTGAGGTCAATTCTATGAGGTTCGACAAGGCCAAGTGCTGGGTCCTGCACAACCCCATGCAACACTACAGGTGTGGGGAGGAGCAGCTGGAGAGCACCTGGAGGAGAAGGACCTGGGGGTGTTGGTTGACAGTGGCTGAACATGAGCCAGCAGTGAGCCCAGGTGGCTGCGAAAGTCAGCAATGGTGTGGCCAGCAGGACCAGGGCAGGGATCCTTCCCCTGTACTTGGCACTGGTGAGGCCACATCTTGATGTCTGTGTTCAGTTTTGGGCCCCCCATTCCAAGAAGGACACTGAGGGTATGGAGCATGTCCAGAGAAGTGCAATGGAGCTGGGGAGGGGTCTGGAGCACAAGAATTATGGGGAGCAGTTGAGGGAGCTGGGGGGGGGTTCAGCCTGGAGAAGAGGAGGTGAGAGGAGACCTTATCCACTCTACAGCTCACAGAATCACAGAATATGAGGAGTTGG
>NW_010170063.1:33582-38317 GCF_000695765.1 Mesitornis unicolor | reverse complement strand
TATATATAGGTGTATGTATGCATGCATACACATGTATATAATTTGTACGTGTGGAGATAGATATATATATATATACACACACATTTATAAGCAAACCGTAGAGAATACTAGAGAGATATTGACTTGGTGCTCGTTACTGCCTCCCTCTACTTTGAGCAAGCCGCCTGTTTTCAAGAATATGTCTTTTAATGTGAAGTATTACTGGTATTTGCAATATTTCCTACTGGGTTTAAATGGAACCTACAATTTTCTAAGTTACAGGCATTCCAACTCTGCATCAAAGTAGTGAACCATTTAAAACCTCAGAAGCTTTTTCAGTGGCTGTAATTGCTCTTTCATATGCACTGAAAGTACCTCCTCAGAGGTACGGGAAGTTGCCACATGTAAAATTAGCCTGAGAGAAGCATGAGATTCCTAGTAGTGATATTTTTAAAACAGTTTTGCACAGGGTGGACAAAATTAGACCTTTTATTATATTCCTGATATGCATTAGCAACTTCAAAGTCCTTTTAACAAATTCCTCCTTCATGGAAAAGTCTTGATTTATAAGCAAAGACTACTACTATGCAATATTTCTAGAGAATTGAATCCACATGGTTCAAATTCAAATTATTTCTGATGTATGTAGTTTACAAATGGAAATTCCCCCATAAACCATAAGATATTGATGAGTTTCTCCAGTTAAGAGTTAAATGAATCAGACCACAGTCTAGCTATTCATAACAATTAGAGGCAGAAATCATTAATAATTTAAATTATAACCACTCTTTTGACTGTGACTGGTGTGGAAGATTGCAAATAATTAAATGCTTGCATAATTATTATTCTGAAGATCATTCAGGACAAATAAAAGACTGAAAAAGATGTTAAATCTCTTAAAGGAAGTATTTTAATTCTTTTAAAGTCATACATTAATTAAGGTGTTTACTTATTAATCCCTGGAAATAGAACTCTGTACTCAGAATAAGTGCTTTAATTTTCTTAAGTGCTGTGTTTCTCATATATGAGAGGTTGAATTGCTCAACCTTAACTTTAGAATTGTCTATAATAACTTGAGGGATGCTGACAACTCGCTCAACAACTTCTGTACGCCTCTAGCAAGTTTTGTGTCTCTAACATCTCTCTCTTCAGAAATCTTCTTCTTGGCCTAGTTTATTTGGGTCATTTACCAGTCATTGTCTGCTGCTTCATTTCTTGCTGACCCTAATTTATCCATCTGGAATTAAAGCAGAACATAGGCAGAATTGATTCTGTGGCTGCCGTTGCATGCCAGCTATCACAACAACCTGAAGTTGAAGCACTTTGATATTTGTGGCCCCTCTGGAGAATGTCCTTCTCACGAACATAAGAGATTGGTGTGTCTTCTACTCTTAACTGATTTCTATCCCTCCTCATACTGGACTTCAAATGGAAGTTAACTCCTCAGACTTTCATACACATCCATAGCTCTCCCTGAAATATCTTTATGGGTCAGAGTTTTAGTTATCATCCTGGTTTTATGCTCATGCAAAACATTTTAAAACCCTAAAAGTCAGGCTACAGGTTCATGATTTTGATCTTTACCTGTTGTGTGCACCATATTTCCCTTTTTATTCCTTTCTTGTGTCACCCATGCAAAACCCACACTGTGCACTTCATCCTCAAGCAGAGAATCAGCCCTAGTGGTTATTTAAAAATAAATTATTTTGGTCCAAATGTTTTTTTCTAGAAAATAGAATTAACCCCACTGAAAAGTAGTATTTTGAGGTACAGGGAACATTTTAAGCAGATTTTAAGAAAGGCATGAAAGAATTGAGGTGGTTTAGTTTAAGACAATGAATACTGCAATGGTATTTACAGGCTTTTTCAGAATTTTCAATCCTTGAAGGTGCCTTTTAGCCAAAAACTACACATTGCCTTCTGTGCTGCAGTGCCCAGGGAAAAGCGACAATCCCATCTCTTCAGCAGAAGAAACACAGCAATCTCACTGCAGATGATAAAATACAATGCCACAGTTCTGCAGCAGCAAGCTGTAGAGCTACCTGGAAGGGCACAGTGTTGGGAAAATGAGAGGTGCTTCCCAGTTCCGCTGTAAGTCTGCTTTACTTTGCTTTGCTTTCTTCCCTCCCACTCCCCTCTCTGGCCATGCAGACTGTGAGAACTATTATGGCACCAGCTGGAGCAGATTTAAATTTCATATGGGAAGTAAAATATTGGGTAAGAGAATGTGAATCACTTTACTGTTGTGCTGTAGCATGAGGATTATCATTCACTCTTTGTAACGTCACTCCATCTTACAGACAAAGCCCTGCGTTGTAGCTGTAACCAAGCATTGCAGAGGATCAGCAGCTGAAGCCATTTCAGATGATGTTCGATAACTAGCTGGTATCTTCTCCCACACTTTGTTTTCTCTGAGTTGTCTGAAGTTTCTCCTCAGAGTACTTTAACATTTCATTGAGGTATCTTGGTGGATTGCCCCTTTTCAAAAGGTAGATACTGTCCTTTCAGTTATAAACACAATAATCAAGAGAATGATGGGTGTCACCAGTCACTGCAAAGATGGGTGAAGGTGCCCAGCGTGATGTGGCCATTCAATGCCAGTGATGTTTAAGGTCTGGGCAGATGTTAGCAGAGAAAACTGTTTGCCTACATTTGATTGACTCCCATGTTTATTCTGCTTGTCATCAAAGCCTTTTGAAAAATCTGGACAAACAATGAAGTGCTGAAGTCTGTTTGAGCCATTCTAAATTTCCTAAACATACAGATGTCATTGATTTAAAGTTAACAGACCCATTGTCTACAGCACCTTCTCAGACTGTCTCTCAGAAGGAGCAATCCTGTGTCTGTGAAATTCAGATGCCAAATAAAGGATTACGGCTTCAGGCTTGGTTGTGGCTGTTAGAGCCCCTTTCAAAGGCAGAAAGCCACTGACCTAAGTTAATACACCTTTTCAGTCTGTAGAAAGTAGAATACATAGAATTTCTCTGAATGCACATCTGCAATAGCTCTTCTCAGCTACAGAGTGCATTTATTGCACATGCGATTATCAGAGTAATTGACAAGGTCTATTTTTCTCACATTAGACCAAAAATGAAACATTTCTTTTGACACATTGGGCTATCGCCATCTGTGCCCCAGCATCAAAACATTTTTTTATGTTCTATTTCAGCTGTTCCAGTTGGCCTCAAAAGAGCTTAAAATCTGGCAAAAATAGCACCAATGTTTAACTGTGCACGGAAGGTATTACTTATATGTCAGTAGCACATTGTTCGCTTTCTAGGTCTTTAACAGCTGTATATAATAATGTGATCCTTTACACATGCTAGTTTTCATGGAATATGTCACATGGGTATTAAGTACAAAGCCAAGGGTCAGCAAATCATTTAGTATTTTTCTCATGCGTACAAGGACGATAGAGAGTCACTACATGGAATCTCAGCGTAAGCCAAATACAATATTATTTCATCAAAAGTAATAAAGCACTTCCCTGGCATTTGTAGAAAAAGTGATTCTGTTAATCTGAGTCTATTCTTCAAACACTGGGTGAAGAGTTCCATTTAAATCTTTTTGTATCGAAATATAAGGTATGTATCCCCACAGGCAAGAACTAGGATGACCTAATTTTGAGAGAGACAATAAGATTACTAAATTGAGGGGCAGCTGATATCTGTGCCCAAGGCCACCCCTAAGCTTCATCGCAGTCTATGTGATGGAAGGTCACCTTACTTCAGTGTCTGTAAACTGTAAAACAAACAAAAAAATCAGCAGTGCAAAAAGCCTCACAGAAACATGGGTTTTAGAGATCTGTTCTTTATTTCATAGTTTCTTAGAATACATTAATTCTAGTTTTTAATGGAATATAAGAGTACTGAACTGTTGTAACAGTTAGTAAATAAAAACCATAACAAATCATTTTGGCTGACCATTACAGGAATAGGAGATAAATCATCTCAGGAGTAACAGCAAAATGAAAGTAATTTGACATCCCAAAATCTAATTTTTTTTTCTGAAACTGATAAAATCATCCAATTCATAATCAGCAAATTGTAGATGCTGCCTGATACAACTTTTTCCATAACATTACAGATGCACATCAATCTGTAGACACATTGCTTAGGAGTTACGGGGTGGGGGGAAAAAAGCCTTCAGGCAGATTTTTAGGCAAAAGGCATGAATCAGTCTCACAGACAAATTGTGAAAGTTTGTCCCCTGTTTCTGATGCTGAAATGAAAACATTATAGAAATAAATGTATTTTGATTCAAGTTCCCCTCATTCTGCTAGGCCAGTAGCCTGGGGGCATGGGGGAAGATTTGCAGCTGTTTCTGAGTTGCCCAACTACTGTGTCCTGCCGTAAGCTACTACTCCATAAAAGCCAGCAAGTGTCCAGTGTCCCACTCTCCTCACTGGCCTCAAGTATATAATTTTAGTTAAAAATATTTATTCAAGGAAAAGAGTAGACTTTATTAAAGAAATTTAAGAAAAAGGAAAATATGCTCCAAATTTTAATGCATGTGAAGTAGTCTAAATGAGAAAATAATGCTACAAAATTGAATTCATATGATTCAGTGGTGAGTTGTGGGTCAAAATAGCAGCACTGAGAATCAAAATGTGATCTGTTCAGCTTGAAGGTAAAGCCATGGCTGGCTGTCTCCTTAATAAAAGACTTATAAGCTCATTTTTGAATGCAGTCTTTAGTTAAACGTTATTTCCCTCCCTATTCTTATGTCTCATTATTTTTATAGCACATATGTACAT
>NW_010170063.1:5946-33551 GCF_000695765.1 Mesitornis unicolor | reverse complement strand
TACACGGCACCTATTATGACACTTTGGGATTTTTTTCCCTCGTCTCAGTATCATTCAGTCATCTTGGGGTTAACAAAAGCGAGGGAAGAAGTCTATTTTTGAGACTGTCTGAGAGTTCACTTTGATTATTCATAGATGAATCAGCATGTCGTCATCTCTGTAGGTCTAGACATAAGAAAAGTATAATATCCAACCCCATGCAAGTCACGACTGCAGTGTGAGCCCTTTATCTGTGCAGTATGAGAGCACATTCACTCAGGAATCAGATGCGGGCTCAGAGGCAGTGAAGCAAGAGCAGTTCAGCTAAAGCTCTGGGGAAGGAAAAAAAAATGCTGGCCTGAAAATCGTGAAATATAAATAACAAGACCAGTTTTGGATGTATAAGCATATGCTGAATGACATGAGAAAAAAATAATATCCTATTCAAAACAGAAGACTCTCTTTCCCCAAAGGTGAAGCCATTCATGGCAGTTTAAGTTCTTTCTTGTTCTTTGCAATTCTGCTATATCTGCAAACCCCATATTTGCTGACAAATTTTCATTGCCACAGCATCATCAGGAGAAAGGTGCATGAGCATCTAGCTATATTTATTTAGTCAGCAGCTTCAATATTTTCCCTTTTCAGAAAACCTCATCTGACATTATAAACATAGAAGCTAAAAGCTCACTAGGGACTGTAAAGCAATGCAAATTTTATAGAAGAGATCAGATTTTTATCTAAAATTTACTTGTTAACAATTCTTTCAGGTCCTGCAGAGCAGTTGGTGCACATTAAAAGAGCTCTCCACAAAAATCTGCAGACTTTGCAAGCAAGCCTATCCTTCAGTCTTTTTCAGTGGAAAACAATGTTTTAGCTGCTCCAACTGTAATGGGATTCCCTGCAGCATTGCCTAACCTACAATCTTGGGTCCGATTAATATATCAGGAGCAGAATTTTCTTAAGGCAAAGCAATGATGTTTCAATGACATGGGTGAAATGCAAGATGCTGGGATAATACAAGGAGAAAGAGCTTCTATTATTTTAAAATAAAATAAATTCTGTAAGTAGGAGACTAAGGTAAGACCTTGAAAAGACAGCTACGGTACAAGTTACAAGATGTGAAGGAACATAAACAGTGTTAATGGAGATCAGAGGAAGACTGTAACTGTTAATAGGCTTTGAAGAGCAAGGCTAACCATCTAATGTGCTCACGGAAGGCTTGTGTTGGACTATAAGCGCCATTGGCTTCTTACTCTGTGAGTAAGAATGTCCATCTTAAACCAGTTAGATTTAGTATACTAAGTTGTATATGCAAGCTATGAAAGTGTTCTGTATTTAAACCAAAAGTTCATTGCATCTGTAAGCACTACCTTGTCTATTATTATATGTTAAAGGAGTTGGTGACCCAATGAAGGAAGGTTGGCAAATGCAACTTGTTCATACAAAGAAAATCAATATGATACTCTCCAATCTGTCCAGTCTGGGGCACATAATTTTAGGACACTTGAAATATATACATATACACACAGAGAGAGATGTTAGTGAGTAAATGATGGTCTGCATGGATATTTTTTTAGTTTTTATGAAAACACAGAGATGAGAGAATATCTGGAGAGGGACCAATTACAAATAACCCTGCACATGCATGCATAATTAACAAGATTCAAGAAGCAGTAATGCTCATTCTTTTAACACAGCATAAGTGTGCCTAGAGAGGTGAACACATCAGAAAAACTCAGCATGAAATTTTTAAAAATCTTTGACTGGTTTGGCTTTGGGGAGCTTGTCAGATTATTAACATTACTTTAACCTAATTTTAATTTTGTTTAATGTGATTTCTTTTTCCATGAAGCTCTTTGAAAAAATGTTGTTTGCAAATAAAGTACATGGAAAATTGGTTTTGTAACTAAATGACAGTTGACAGACTCGGCTGTAATAGCCAATTGGGAACTTCTAAAGCCTGATTTGTTTACTCGGTAGTACAAATTGCATAACTCTGATTATTAGGGACAGTAAGTATCTTAATAGTGGCTATTTTAATTAAGAGTCCTACAGCTGGATCTCAGTCCCCACTAAGACTGTTTTGTGCTGCTCCAGTGGCAGCAAAAGCAGCTTATTCCTTATTTCAGTATTTGCCCTATTTAATAGTTCAGAGGAGCTGGAATAACAAAGGTCAGATTTTGTAACATTCATTTCTTACCACAACAATGTTTCTTGCTTGATTGTTTGCACAAAGAATAAATCCTACTGTTTTTATCCTCACTGTCAGCTATGACTTCTCTATTTGCCTCCATCTGACTCCATAGTTCTTTTTTTCTGGGATGCAAGTCCTTTAAGAAATCTCCTAAATCTTAGATTCTACTCCAGAGTCAGATCTTTGGATTTATTTTTTTTTTAGAATTTATTCCTTCATTTGAATGTCAAGGTATTTTTGTCAGAGTTCTACAGAATAAAAAAAGAAATAAAAACTGAACTCTATAGCCAATGCAACATCTGTAAGTAATATAACAACTTTCTCACATGTTCAGATGTGAAAACATGAATGCTAGGTAGGGAAAAAGCTATTGCACATGTTGCCATTTTCCTGCCAGTGCAGCATTTTGTCTACTGACAACAAATTAAAATAGCACATTATGATGAAATTATGCAGAATCATTAGCATCAGTTTCATTTCTGAAAGCCTGGTGTTCCCAGAGATGCCTTTATGAACTGATCAATATTTGATCACTGTATTAAGGAAATCTGAGGAGACACGTGGGTCTTCATTGTTCCTAACGTCAAAGCCAGTGCTCTGTCAAACCTACATCATCCTAAAAACACAGGTCCTATACAGCAGGGGATGAAGGGGGACCAATTCCAGAGACCGTAAAAACCCTCAGCAGTTGAATCACCCAGGTGGGGAGAGGATGAGGCCACCAGCTCTCTTCTTACATGAGTTATCTTATGTGCAAGTGAAATTTTTTTTAAATGACTGACTTTAAATTCCAGTATATTTTCTTCTTGTCCCCCTTTCTGTGGGACTTTTCTCACCTATGGGCCTCTCATACGGGAAGGGACTGGATATTTGCTTTCCAGGCTGTTTTACTCCACCCCTGGCTGCTCAGTATGTCCCAGGCAGTGATGCAGAAGGTTAGTGAAGATGCTGCAAGGAAAGAGTCATTTGAGGAACCTGAAGAAGAATAAAAAAACTGGCAACAGCAGTAGTCAGGTGAGCAATGCCATGAATGAAATATCCCCAATCCAGCTGGAAAACCATATGGGGCTACTGAGAAGCAATAGAAATATTAGGATAGGTATTAAAATCCAGATATAATTAGGGTAACTCAGCTGAGGTAGAATAATAATAATGGAGTGCAACATAAATAGGAAGAGAGTACATATTGTTCAGGAAAGCTAGAAATAAAAGGCAGGGTAGTGAAAGACTATTATATATTCATAATGTGCTAAGCTAAAAAAATGGAATAACATGATAAAATGGATAAGTTTGAGTAAAAAACAATTTAAGGAAGGATCATTAAAAAAAGGTTTGGATAATGTTGGATGTCTGCTTTAGTCTTCTAGAGTTTAATTTGCACTGGATAAAGATCTCCATAATTTTATTAGAAAGAGAAATATTAGCATTAGGGAAGATTTACTGTCTTTATGGGAGATTTTGACCTTCTAGAAACAGGCTTTAGAATAAATATTACTAATAATGGCAGAATGTAGGACTATCTAGCCATGGTATGTAGAAGATTTTTTTCACTGAACAGAGGTATACATTTAGAAAGGAAAGCAAAGTTATGCATTTGGGGTTAAATATTTTAAAACTTGACAGTCACAGAATATCTGTGAGTCACTACAGTTTAATAAGGCGGAGAAAAAGTACAATTGTGCTCAAATGTATCAGGTAAGCTAAAAAAAATAAGACACTAGTTAAAATTTATATACAACACAAATACCAGTTCTTGTTAGCTGTATTAAAAAAGATATTTTGCTAACCACTTTGATGGTAGAACTCTTTTATTATTTGAGCTGAAGAGTACAGATGGACAATATGTAACAACATTTGAAGGCAGAATGAAGGTTGATAAAAAATGATCTTGGCTTGTTTAGAGAAAATATATCAATGCTTGAGGGGGTAGTAACACAAGGGAAAGAAAAGAATTATTGAAGCATAAATTATAACACTGGCATAAAACCAACTGGACCTTTGCTAGTACAAGTAAAGGATAGAAGATCTTTAATCACGGAAAGATACAATTTCTCAGACATACTAAGGCAAAGAACACAGTGAAGATGTAAAACTGCGATTTGATAATTGAGATGGTCACTTCAGGTGACCCTGGCATCCAGGAGAGATGAGATGATTTTGACTCCTGGTGCTGACTAACAACTGAGATATTTTATCCTGACATTTCGCATATTTTACAGAAAAGAGTGATTTCCAATTTGGATGTGAGGTGTTTTCATTTCATTTTTCCCTGATGTTACAGAGCTTGTCAGTAATTTGGACTGTGGCACAATATATGCTTTTACAATAACTAAATCTTGGCAGAAATTTTTTTAATATATATTTTTGAATGCATTTAGAATAAAAAAATGAAAACGAGAAAGAATTATTTGGTTAAAAATAGAATTTCCCAAATGAAATGGTCTTTTATTTATGTGATGTTACTATGGAGATACAATATGTTACTGAGAGCAAAAAAAAAGACATGGGTATATAGATGCATATACTCTTATAATAGTTAAAATGGACAGGAGTTAAAAGGTAGTTAAAATGGATACACTTATTGCTGAAATGTTTCTGAGGAAATAATTTAAAAAGAAAGATATTACTTAATTGCTGTTATTTCCCTTTGAAGTTCAGTAAACGAGAGATGAACAGATGTGATGCTCACTGCTTTTAGAACCACTGTTTCTGTCTGCAGATTCAAGGGGACATCTCTGAATTGCTTACTTTGTTAGTGTTGCTAATGGTAGCTTTGCTCTAGAAGTATGAGTCAGCATTTTTCAATGAAAGCTGAGCTAGTGTGGCATGATTATCTGGTAATTTGCAAAAAACAGAAATGAAATGACCAAGTATATGACCGTATACACAGTTATTCAATCATCAAGTACAAGAGTTTCATGAAGCATCCTGGGACTTGTTACACAGACAATACTACTCAAAAAAATAACTTCCATTATAGTGTATGACAAGACGTATAAACCTATTGCCTTTTAAGATTGCAGCAAACATTAATGACCTGTCTGTTGGAGACCTGCTTGCAAAACATTTTATGTTGCAGCTGTATAATGTAATGGAGTGGAGTATTTCTGCTATTCAAGACTCAAGCTAATGGTAGAGACAAGGGAAAAAACTTGAGCAACAGAATAACCAGCCAGGTCTTTCCAAGCACTCAGCTGGCTGTGCTTTATCTAAAAGTAGTCCTTTGTTTCATCAAGCAACCTATTTTACTCTGCCTTCACTGAAACCAGCCTCATGTTGTTAGTGGCAGGTGTTCCCTGCGCCGCAGTCAGGACTGATGTCCTTGCAGCATGCTGTGGCCCATCACCCCAACAGCACTACAGAAGCTCCTCTATGCTTTTACTGTAGCCATCAGCTTACTTCTGAAACTCAGGGCTAAATGCATCAGCTGTAGCTGTCCAGGCTCTCTCAGCATCACCTTGCAGAAGTGAAGAATTCAGGCACATTAGGAAGGCTTAAAAAATACATTAGTGAGTTGGTGGCTAGAGAGAAGCTATAACCCAGTGAGAGCCTCCTGCAAATTGTCAATTAAAGCTGCCATCCCACAGGTGAACACATTTTTCTGCATACTATGGGACTGTTTTCTGTTAATACATTAAGGAGAGTCAGGACCTGTGGCCCTAAGGTTGTACCCTGATAGTTTATGAGAACCTGGCTATGCAATGCTTTGTCTTGCCATGCAGTAGAAGAAATAATTTTGCAGCTTTGGGAACTAAAGTCTTTACTCTGTCATTCACTAAGAATTTATTTGTCAAAAAAATTCAATCCAGGCTGCTATTGCAGCAAACAAAAAGATATGTCTCAGCTAAGTTGCCCCAGATGAATCATAAAATAAGACTTAATATGCATACGCATCTGTTTCATGGAAACTACAGAGGAGAGGAAAATTATGTGAGTGTTTTAAAGGTTCTTTAGTAATGATGAGCTCAATTGTATTTTGTTAAAGCAAACTTGAAGTTATAAAGAGGAAGACACAATAATGAATGAAACTTCTTTTTGTCTTTCTGTCCTTCCCATTCTCCTTCCTTTCTTATTTTATGTCTAGTTTAATAGACTGCTGTTATGAGAGAGATAATTTTTTGCGTGTTGCCCCTGACATGCAGATTTGTTTGTATTTATTTGTCTCCTGGAGCTGAATTTAGAACTGCAGAAGCAGCTCTGGCAGAATCTCCTTATGGTTGGCTTAAACTACCTAGACTGCTTCAATAATACTGTGGTTTACAGGAGTGATGCAAAGAGACAACTGACCTTTATTTTCTGCCCTCAGATACCTGACCTGTTCCAGGATTACAAAAGCCCACGGTCCTGTTATATGACAGAGGTCAGAATTTACTGACACCGGTGGTAACTGCTATAGAGAACAAAACACTAAGGTATGCAATGTGATGAGTAGAGCATGGAAAAATAGCGTACATATCTGTTTCATGATAGTGAAGGGTGAATATTGGCTTGCTTTGTGCCTTACATTATCCAGCCAAGATTTCTTCAGACTGTCACCAACAAAGTGTCTTGTCGACTGTGCTGTCTGTCTTGCAGGCATGAAAATACCACATTTGCTTTCATCTCTTTTTTTTTACCCAGGCAATGCTGTGCGGAGAAAAAAAAAAGTTGTTAATATTAAAGAGAACAGCACTGCAAAACTTAACAAGGGCAAAACTGGGCATCTTGTCTGTATAAAGAGTAATGTACAGGCATAGTTAAACCTGCAGATTTTGGCAAAATACTCCAGTAAAGGCCAATTGGTCTGTTGTGAAACACTGAAAGGTCACATTAATGGCAGCACAGAGGAAGCATGAAATTTGAACAAGAATTTCCAGCACACTGCTTTTTTGGAGTTTGCTGACAGGGACAGGTGTAGAAACCAGGAGGCTGTGTCATTAAAAATGTTACTTGGATTTCATGAACTGTACTGCACTACAAGTAACTCCATTGTATGCACGGAAAATCTCATTCCTAAAGGCTATCATGTTTGGTTTGGTTTTTTTACATTTAAGTCTTGATAGATGCCAGCCTGGAGGCAGACTGAGCAAATTTTATTTGAATGACAGAATTGCTGTAACTGTGAAAACTGGGGTTCTAACCTGTTGGATTTTGTTACTGGTTTAAGACATTTTCTAACAACAATAGCAAAGAGCTCTTTGCTATATTCTTTGCCATGTCTCTCCCCAACGCACATTAATAGTCCTGACAGTTGTCAGCATGCCTATCATCATCAGTGCTGGCAAGCAAGAGGAAGAACAGAGAAATGTGTTTATTTCACCAAAACAAAAGCTTGCGATGATCATAACTTTAATGCCTCTGAACTGTAAGTCATTCCCCCTGAAATGTCAAACATTGTAAGCTGAACAGGGAGGCAAACAACTCAGTCGTTATTCAAGAGAAAGAAAGGATATTCCTCCTTCAAAATAAAAGAAAACAAAACCACAGATCTCAAAAAAAAACCCTAAACATGAGCTACAAACATTGATATTATAACTTGAGCATCTCAAAGAATTGCTTTTCTGACATAATTCCTTTTGCAATGTAAAGTTTTGAACAAAAGAGTTGTATATTAAAACCAGTTCTGATGAGAAACATTGTACCAACTACCTCTCAAAATCCAGCTCTCTGACTGCCTTTTATTATGTGAAGCTCTAATTATATTTTATGGACAAAATGAGGTGCAACATTTCTTATCTTGCCCATGAGTTATAATCTCCACAGAGTTTTGAGAAAGAAAATATAAATTAAGATTAGGATTTATCTGCACAAATTTGCCAGAGAGCGTAATCATCTCTCCTCCTTGCCGTTTGTGGCATTCCAAAACTCTGGCCACTCTTTGCCATAAATGAAGTTTTGGTATTGCTAAATTACCCATTCTTGAGTGCTTATAACTCATAGTTTTATGGAGTTTGGAGGCCAGAAATTACCATCTACACTGACCAATACATCAGAGCACAATAATAATTTCTAATTAAAATTTATCCTCCAGAAAGCAAATTGATACTTTTCAGTGTTACTTTTCAATAATTAATGTTAAATCTATGCTGTCTTTCCAATGTGAATTTTGTCTTCTATTTCCAGTATTTTTATCACTAAGACTGTTCTTAGTGAGCAGGAGTTCCCCTTCTAGAGGTAAAATATATTAAAGATAAAATTTTTAATTTACTTTTGGATAAGCCAAGCAAATATATTTTGCTAAATTGTACGTTATTTCCTACAGTTCTGCCATCATTATTGTGACTCTGGTTTTGCAGTATATTAGTATCCTTTTTTTATGCTGGGCACCAGGACTGTACAGCAGTTTGTATCTCTTTCACATTGCTGGTACCAGATCAAAAGCACACTCACACTTCTATTCACTAATTAAGTTGTATTTATAGGGTCCATTACAGCCAACTTTCAAGACAATTTTAAAGGGAACAGCCCACACTTCCTGCCCGCCCCCCCCCCCCACCTTGTGAAAGCTGTTTAAGTCAAGCAACAGTTCTGAAATGAGAAATTACATGGTCATGCATATGTCCACCCCGCATATGTCCACAGAGTGAATCTTACAGTCTGTTACCTCAGGCAAAGCAAATTGCCAGCCTGTCTAGAGAGATTTCATTTGCCTCCCACTGGCTTGGCAGAGCAACCCAACGTCTGCCTGTAACTGAGTGTGTAGCTGTGTGCTAAGCCTGTCCTGGGACCCCTGCAGAACTCTGATGGCTTGTTGATGATACCAGAGTAGAAATCGCTGGACAGAAGTTCAGCAGAGCACTGCTGCAATGATGTCCAGACTGAAGTATGAGACCTTGCCTGAGTTTCACATGCAAGTGTAAAACATACCTTACACAAGTGAATCTTATGAGTAAATATATATGTATGTCACCAGTCATTTGCTGGTAAACTTAGCATTGTAGATGTAGATAGGTATGTGTGCCAGAGCCTGTATTGTTCTAAAATCTGCATAGATTACAGGTTGCTTTCAAATCTAAATATGACCTGGATGGTATTTGGTGAGATCACCCCTTTTACCACTACTGTTATGATATTCAGACACATTAAAAAAGCCATTCATTTTTTCCAAGTTATAACTTGGGATATAACTTGGTCTTTGTTGTATCTTGCCAATATTACCAACTGATTAGTTTATAATATTTTTTCTTCTCCCAGAAGAAAGCAGGCATGGATACATTATAATATATTTTTAAGGTCCTTCTCAAGAAAATGCTACAATCTGTCATTTGTCTGAGAGATTATGTTTTTGAGTTCAGGAACTTTTACATTAAAAAATGCAGTGTTTCAGTCCATTAGTTGCTCACTTTAGTTTGACCCAGCTTTAACTGAACTGATCATTGTGCTAATGAGATAGATTTGAAATGGCCTTCAGTAGAATGAATGATTTGATGATCTCTACTAATTTGCCATAGGACAATGACCACATTAAGGAAATGTATTTTTTCTGGCTTAGAAAAGACTTCAGGCTATGTACTACTGGGAAAAAAAAAAGGAATTGACTGTTTGATGTCTCTTGTCCAAATATGTTTCTAACGCATATAAAAGGAGTACTTTACAAGTACAAAGATTGCTTAGTGTGCTGATTGACATTACATATATGTTTCACATCTTTCTCTCATTTGTCCAACCTGTTGCTGTCATTACAGCCGAAGCTGCAGTTTAGGTTCCATTTCAGACTACTGTTTGTAGAACTGAGTTTCAAACCTGCCCTCTAATCATCTGAAGAGTCTTACTTCTCTGGCTGTATAGTATTCAACAGGAAGAATTCTTTGCTAGAAGGATGAATCAAACATCTCCTTTTATTCCCTTTTCACCAGCAGTTAATCAGAATGAGATGTCCCTGATTAAAATGCCAGTAGCTTCCCATCAGTAATGAAGTTGCACCACCAACAAAAATAGCTAACAATGAGAGAGAAATCTAGCAGGGACAGTGTTCATCTATAACAAAATTCCCAGCATGTTTCTAGGACAGCTTCCCCAAAGCAGACATCCAGCAGTGCACTCCTGTGCAGTGAAGGCTTTCAGCAAGCTCCTTCGCAGAGAGATTTCACCAGTAAGCTAAGCACACGGCATTCCCGGAGAGAATACTTCTTTGGAGGTCAGGAAGGAAAGAGAAGAAAGGGTGGGATGTGGTTGTCCTGAATTTATATCCAGTGCATTTAAAGATGTCACTTGAAGAGTGCTGAAAAAGTATCCTGTGTGTTAAAACATACAAGATTTCTGGTGGGAATTGTTCACAGCCCAGGACATTATATTCAATAAAACCTGGCATGGGGTTGGAAGGAGCAGGAGATGCTGTGAACAGGGAATTTTAAAATCTCTATTGTTAATTAGTCTGCATTTGATCATCAATTTGATCTTTTTAAATTACATTTTCTGTGTGTGAATCACAAAGTGGCTTTTAGGTCAAGCTAATCTGAACAGTTAAAACCACCTTTTTGCTGTCCTACAGGGTCTCATTAATCTACACAGAAGAGGAAACCTGCTACTTCTCGCTGTTTCATTTAATCTCTGCTCAAGTAACCAGCCTATTTCTGCTTGTCCAATTTGTCACTAGGAAAAAACACTCAAACCTGAAACATTAGATTTATAAATATTCAATATGACATGCTTTTTTTTTCGATACATAAGATGAGCCTTCCTTATGACACAGCCTTACCTCCAAGACTGGCCAATACAGGAGTCAGAATGCCACCATTTACCATTTTGGTAAATCCCCTGGTGCCAAAGCTGGCACTCGCAATGGACATACAGTGTGCAACACTGACATTTTTTTCAAAATCAGCTGAAAACTGTAGTGCATACTTTCACTGACACACCTGGTATTTGGAAGAGAAATATCCTGTACTTTATAAGCAGCTGAAGCATTTAAAGGATTAATCTCTACTAATTATAGCCATTTAAATGTTAGGTATCTAAACCAAGCTTATCACCTAAAAAGGGGCAACAGCTCACCTTATAGGCATAATACAAGCACTTTTAATCAGGAATTAATTCCTTCCTGAGATAGGCAGGTCTAATCACCTTCTCTGAGAGTCTTGTTCTCTCCACTGACTATAAGGACAACCTAGGAAGTGTCTCATACTATATGTCTAACTTTCCAAAGGCTAAAGTATGACGAGATGGATCCTACCTTTGACCAGGAAGTGCCTTATCTCTGGTTCATGCCTGAGAGATGCTCTGAGAGTCGTCTACTCAAAAGACATTTCCCCACCTCTTCACTCTTTTACCAGCAACTTGCAACTTCACGGTCATAACTGGACCCATAAAAAATGGGTATCTTGGACCTCATTTTTACTTCTTGTCTCCTGTCATTTCAACACTAAATAAATAAATAAGATGTTATTTTTTGGCCTGTGTTCACGGACTCCAACAGCTCGTCTGCAAGTTTGACTACGGCTGGATGGATTATTCAAAGCACACATGTATGCATGCAGCTTCGAGGGGGACCATTTTGGTTTCATTCCTTAGAACAACAGTGAGTGGAGTATCCAAATGTGGCTGCCTGTATTGCTCTTATGCATATGCATTGCTATAGTTGTGTACTGTCACATGTATACTTTGCGTCAAATCTGAATCATCTTGCACCCACTAGTTAAGTTATTGTAGGAACACTTTCTCATTTGATAGTTTTTTTCTGTGTTAGCAACTTAAACCTTTAAAGGCAAGCAAATGAATCCTCTGGCGTTTTCTTGTAAATGCACAGTAATATATAAACAACAGCGTGTTTGAAGCCTGTAAACTTCCGTAGTTATTCAGCATTTTTGCCAAAGTAAGTGACGCCACTGACCATTTCAAACCAAATGAGCATTCTCTGGTGGCTAATTTCAGTTCTACTATTTCTCATCAGTTTTGCTCAAGTCATGTCAGCATTCAAACATCCTGCTGATCTATCTATCTTTCTTTCTCTCTTTCTTTCTTTCTCTCTTTCTTTCTTTCTCTCTTTCTTTTTTTCTTTCTTAATTATAGATTAGCATGTTCCTGCAGCTAAAGCAAATAAATAATTTTAAATAGGTCATCCCAAATTAAAGCTCTCTTTCCTATTGCTCCTGTATGTTCTCACAACTGTGATACTAAAGAGTGGTATCACAGATACACAGGAACAAGTGATTCTCCCCTATAATCTTGTGGAAGTTCCTCTGTGGATGGTTCCTAATTAGCACAGGAAGGTAAATGGTGTAAAGCAGAGAGCACAGCTGGACAGTCTGCAGAGGTCTCCAGAATTTAGGTCTACAAGACAGTTGTGCTGTTTGTCTTTCTGAGGTCTGGTTAGGGGGTTCCTAGCATAGGTGCATCCCAGTTCCACAGGCAGCCGTGCTGCCACAGGCATGTTTGCAGGCTGCCTTCTCTTCTGAAAGCCATGAGAAATTTAGAAGTAGACAGGAGCATGGACTATTTCCCTATAATGAGGGCAAGTCTCTACACTTTCAGTATCTTCTTTAGCAAAAGGATTGTGCGGACAGGTGTGCATGGCAGTTTAATTTAGTATAAATTATTTTGACCTTGATCAAGAAGCGGAACTTAGACCAGCAAAAGACTTGTGAGACTGTCTGTCTCCTTCTTCGTGCTGATGTACAGCTGTTCTCCAAGAGGTGCCATCCAGGCACACGTTCAATGTCTGGCTGTACAGAAAACCCCAGGGATGCTTACACAGACCTCAAATGTTGAACTGTGTCCAGAGGAGTCTCTTTTAGAGCAGGTAAAAATTAATAGAGATTAAAATGTCATACTGGAGTGGGAACACTCCCTGGGTCTGTCACATTCACACAGTGAGGCCCCAAACAGGCTTGTCCATTCCTTTGTGTTTAAGAAAATGGGTAATGGTATAAGAGGCAAGGGTGACCTCAGAGTGAAGCCAGAAAAAGAAAAATATTTAATATTCCTGCAGATTCTCTGGCAAAATCACATGAGACTGTTTTAAAGGGAACTCAGAATAATGTGCTTAATAAAAGCAGTTTTCTTTTTATCAAATATATTTCTGTGATGAATAGGATCTCTTTTATTGGTTTGTTCATAGTTTTTTCTAGTTTGCTTGTTTTTTCTAGTAAAAAAGTTCACTGGATGGGGGAGAAGGCAGCTGCCTCTTTGCCTTACCCTGGCTTCTGCTCTCTGGTTGGGAAACCCTTGGAAGCATAGCAGAGCCTGAGGGCGAGACACTGTGACCATTACAGAATTCATCCTGGGGCTGGCACTGTTTTCCGTCATATGTTGTGATAAGATTCAGATAGGTGTAAATATTATTAGAAAACTCAGGAATTATTTTTACAAGCATGTTTCACATGGTTATGTGATGAAAAAGATCTGGGCCTCTGGAAAGAGAGCAAGTTGGAAAGGACAAGTAGGTGTCTTCATGTGCCAAACCTTCGTCATCCTTGTAATTGAAAACAGGCTAAGTCCAATGTGTGAGAGTTAAAGAAACTGAGTTTATGCTTCTGTAAAGGCCAACTCAAGGTTCATGCATAATTTAAGTCATACTTACACTCTATTTTAAGGTTTTAGGTGAGACGTATCAGCCTTAAGCTGAATTTTGCCCTTAGAGAAGCTATCTGTATGCAAGAGTAAATCAGAGATACATTAATTTCTTCAGTACACAACTTCAGTAAGAAACAAGGGGGTCTATGTTTTATGGCTTGAACCACCTAGAAAGCAATGAAAAAAGCCCAGTGCATCCACTGAGCTGCCTTCTCTGCTCCTAAGGATGAAGGTAATGCTCTGTGACACTAATGTATCCTTGCACCATCTGCTTTTTCAGTCAATAACACTCAAAGCTGTTCCTTTCAGAATTCATTCATTTTAAATGTTTAAATTTCAGTGGAAAGTATACAGATCATATAAGTCTTTTTATATGTGTTTCCATTTATGTTGGATTTATGTAATTTAAAATCAAAGAGGTCAAAACTGTATATTAACAAGAGAGAACTTAGTTGTGCAAAGTTCTTAAAGAAGACTTTTCTGTTTTATAAGCTATTACTGATACGGGAAGATACAAATCCTTTAGGGGGCATATATATTATTCATTAAGTTTTTCTATAACATTTAAAAGAGATCGGAAAGAGGGAAATCAAGTGCTCAATGTTTCTTTTTCAATAAATTTCATAACGAAGTAAAAACTCAGGATGGGCTGACAAACATGATCAAGTGTTTCATGTTTTTTAGGTCTTGGAAGTTGACTGTAACATAGCACTGAATACAGCTATTCAAACACAACTGTGGTTGTCAGCTCAAATCACATACAAAGTCATCTGGGGAAAGAGGAGGAGCACTAAAGAGAGATGTTAACTTCTCAGTTGCAAAACTTGAATGTCCTCATATCAAACGTTACCTGCCAATTCTCCCTTGAAACTAAAGCATGTGCCAAGGCCTTACTTATGTGGTAATGTAACCTGTAGAATTAGCATCCACATGCAGTAATGTTTTATTTGTCTGCCTCTGTCTGAGGACAGGTATGGTCTTTTCTCACAAAACTGGATCTATTTCCTTATCAAAGCCTTTGTCACCATCAGTTTATGTTATTGGAAGTTCCTCCACTTGCTGATATAAACACTGAAACCAGTGAAGCTGTGGAAGAATTTGGAAGTCCTACCCAAGGGAAATTTTATGTTTGCAATCTATTGAGACATATATTGTGAAAATTAACTTTTGCAGATGCTACTGATACTTTGGTCAGGTGTTTATTTATTTATTTATAGATCTATATTATGAATATTAATTGTTTATGCACAAAGGTAAATGTGCCAAAGCAACAATGAGACTAAGGAAGTCTTCTGTGCACAAATTTGCATGTATCACAGGGAATGCGTTTGTACAGAAAAAATTGAAAGAGACACCAGAGGAGCTACTGTGTAATGTGAACAGACAGAGCAAAAGGGCTACATGACAATCCAGGGAGAGAAAGAGAGCTGTCAGATAAAATATAAAGGTGGAGCAATCACAGCACTTGGGGCTCTTTTTAACTCCATTGGTGCCATGGCAGGGTGAGCTCCAGGATTTATTATACAGTTTACATTCATCTTCCTGTATGTACCAAATTGCTACAATCTAGATAGTCGTCACTAGAGACAGATCTCCTCACCAGACTTTTCTATCAAGATATGCAATATAGTCATATGCAAGTAAATGATTAGAGCAGAGAGAGGGTAGGAAAAACCTGATGATATGTATTGTGCCAGTTTTGTGTGCCAGATGTGTATCAGCCAGTTTTTCCAGAAGACAGAGTAAGAATTCACTGAAAAGGAATGTTAGAAATTGTGCTGTCTTTCTGTACTGGCCAGTACAAGCCACAAGCTTTATTCAAAAATCTTGTTAAGATACACCCATGCAGAGAGCAAGTTAATAAAAAATATATCCTGGGTTTCATCTTCTCATGTGTAGCTGATAACCTGGCAGATCTTTCTCAAACTTTGATGTGAACTGGCAAGTGGGTTGCCAATAATGAGATGAAAGAGCATGGCAGAGTCTCCAGAGTATGGTAATAGTATTCTAATCCCAGCCATGCTTACACTGCTATTTTATTTATTATTTATTACATGCCTGGGGTATGCCTGACACATTGCAAGACAAACGGAAACATACTTCTCTTGTGCTTTAGTGCATTTTGCCGTGGAACAAGCAGCTGTGCCTTTTGTAAAAGCAGGGAGGCAATCTTCCTTATTTCTGTGAGGCGCAAGCCCTTCAGAAGCAAGAAATAATGTCTAGAATTCTAGTGATCCAAGAAATGCGACCTGAAACTTCTGTAAACTAAAGAACTGAATAAATTATTTTCATGTGATTGTTTTTAATGGAAAGCTGGTTTTTTTAGTATTTTTTTTCCCCCCAGAAGTACAGCTTTAGATTTTTTCACACAAGGACCATTAATGAATGCTCCACCCACTTCTGGAAACTTGTATCCCATTTCTTTACAACAGAGATGTAATGAATCCCTCAGATGCGTGGAGTAACTCTCCTCTGACATGAACTAATCATAATAGAACCAGTGAAATCCTGATTTTCAGATCTTAGCAAGGCCTTCCTTGAAGGAAATTGGAAGATCTATTTATTAAGTAAAATTCTTTCTAATTAAAAAAGGTGGGCCACATGGATCAGATTCTAAAATAAGGCCATTTAATTACTCAAATTCTGCTAATGGTACATAGAAAGGGAACACTTGATGTCTTCAAGGAGCTGTGTGCCTTGAATTACAGCACTTTATAGTCCTCTGCTTTGTCGCCCATTTGGAATAAGAAAGATAATGTCTCAAAAGCTGCAATTTTTCTATGTATTTGCTAATAGACCTTTGAACTAATGCAGAAACAGGCCTTTGGTAAATCACACCTTCCCCAAGTCATTGTCTCTCTAGGATCATTCCCAAGCACTGAAATAGCCATGTGTGTGACACGCACATTCCCAATCAGATGAGAAATGAACAAATCAAGCTCAATATTTGAATTTTTACAGAATTGAGCCGGCATATAGTATTTAAATCCTTCTACTGCCAGTAGATGTATTTATAACTTTGTGTATGTGTATGAATAGACTATATATATCTTTTTATTTCCAGCAATTGGGTAGTCACATAAATCTAGATGGACAACTGATACATGAGTAATATAAATCAGCTGAAGTCAAGGTCAAGAGTGGTAAGGATATATTCTAACAGAAATATTTTTTTCTTTTCAGCCTCCTGGACTTTTTTCTGGTTTTTTTGCAGCTTTCAGGATGGAAAAGCCTCTTCCTTTGTCTTGACTGAATGGACTGGGAAGATTGTAATATTTACTGTGAGTAGTGAAGATTTCTCTAAGGCAGCCTGGCTTTTAACGCAATGAAGACAGTTTGCTGTCACGCTGACCAAAGCCTTAGGTCAGTGCTGCCCAACTCAGAACTGGCAAGGATTTCATAAGGCCTGTGGCCAAGTTAGTACCTCCTTATCTCTGCTTAGAGACGGTCACTTGCTTATGGGGTTCCAGTTAATGGCAGTGATGTGAAAGATATTTTTTTCACTTTTTTAGAATAGGTGCAGCTAAATCTGCCTTCCTTGCAGGACTTTACCTCAATATTAGGCAGGCAGACAGAAAGAAGTGAAGGCCAGTGGAAGGCCACCACCACGGCCAGGCAGCTGGAGCACATCATATGACAATAATTGGGCTTGTTTAGACTTGCAAAAGAGAAGGCATAGCAGAAGAAAAAAAAAGAGTAGCCTTCCTACACCTATAAGGAAGTTACCAAGACAGAGATAGGCTCTTTATAGTAAGAAAATGAGAGGCAATGGCTATAAATTGAAATGGAAGTTTCTGAATAGATATTAGGTAAAAATGTTCTCTATGAGGATAATTAATCATTGGGCCAGGGTTCAGGGACTCTGTGGACTCCTCATCCTTGTAAGATATCAAGACTTCATTGGACCTGGGAAACCTGGTTTGAATTCAATGCTGACCCTAATTTGAGCAGGAGGCTGGGCTAGACACCTCCCTTCCAACCTGAATAATCCTAAAATTCTGTGATAGTATAGACCATTCAGAGAACTTCTTCTCTTTACAGTTCATATCCACAGAACAGATTGCAACAGACAAAAATAGCTAGCAACTTTTATTCACAAATCTGAGTTTAATAAAAACATAGGGAAGTAATTTAATAGTGATATAATTTGACTGAAGTCTATGCAACTAGGTATCATGTTTTCCTGGTGCATTTGTACTGTTCCTTACACAACAGAACCTGGATGAGTGCTTGTGTTTTTTACATAAAACAGTACAAGTAAGTAATACCATGATATTTTATGGCAAATTTTGCCTGTGAGCATGAGGTCTGTCTATGGTTTTGTTTGAGCAGTGACTTTGTGAACAGGCACATATAAATGTGAAGGGAAGCAAAGAGAAAATTTAAGAGTCCAAAATAAATTAGAAAGTGTTCACATAGCATGACTTTAAAGAAAATTGAGGAGAAAGAACCTTTGGTGTTTTCAGAAAGCATCTTGGAATTGGAAGGGAAGAATCCCAAATTTTGCCTTGTGTCACTTAATTACTATCTTCTTCCAGGAAATCTGACTTTCTGACTGTTCTTAAGAAATAAACATGACAGCACCAGTGCTATAATATGATTGATGTTTCCTAATCAAATTTATATGAAGGCTACACATAATCACTGACTAGTTCAAAAGTGGGTCATGATGAAAATTTCTTTTAAAAAAATCTTAATTTCTACCTCTCTGGAATTTTTACACTGCTGATTTTTTTGTAAAGACAATTACAAATTTATTCCTCAGTGTCTTACTTGGAGGCAGGCAGGTCAATATCACATATTTATATTAAAGCCTCAACTGAGAATATAGTTATATTTCCCAATCTTGTTATAACATACTAATAGTTGGGATCTTTCAAAGAAAACTTAATTCAATAGTTTCCTAGATGTGCTAAGTTAAGCATTGAAACAACTAGTGTGACATAAATAATTTCACAACCTTTAAAAATCCTTTTTTTTCCTCTAGATTTTCATGCGTCTGTGTCTTGGTTGTTCTCAGAATCATCCGATTAAGTTCCAGGAAAGTCAGAGCACAGCTGTGCATTCTGGGTTCAGAACATACGGGTGGTTGAACTTAGAGATTTTATCAGGACTGAGTGGCAGTTTGCTTATTATCCCAGCTTTCAGCTCTGGTGGGCAGGTAAATGCTAGTAGAAAGAACAGGAGGGGAGTTTCAAGGTGCTCATGCATGAGACAACTCAGGTCAAGCAATATACTTGCACACCTTTAACATACAAATTCTATTAGATCCTTTTATTATTGTGGTGGTTGACATTAATTATGTCTTGATAATGTTTCATCCTTGGCATGCATGGCATTTCATCCACAACTTAAAGCAACCTCTCTGTATTTGGAGAACAGACAGAGCTTGATGAAAGTGGAGGCTGTGCTACCACACCGCGCTGACCGGTGAGGTGATGATGTGTAAAATAGTGTCCTCTACTGCATGAATCGAGATAATGCACTACGTTGCCCTCGGCAGAAGGCAGACGAGTTGAAAAGCTCCTTCCCTTTAAGTGAAGCTATTAAGCTGCAGCTTTTCTGCTCGGGTTTGGTTGCTGGATGCAGTCCAGGACTTCTACTTCATCAGGACTGAAATGTTAGTTTTTTTCCTTTTGGAAGGGATTTATTGTGAAAGTTTTTTCTTGCAAATTCTGTTCTATTACCCTGCAATTCCTCACTAGTGATGTTCTCAATAACAGCAAGACATCTTCTAAAAGTAATATTTTACCTATTAACGATTACATGATTTATCTTAAGAAGTAAAAAGGTTGACAAAACCTTGTGCCTGGAGGGGTGGCTTGGTCCATTACAGAAGACTGTGACAGTTATTGATATTGTTCCTCCATAAAGATGAAGGAGACATTTAATATGCAGCGCACACTCTTCTTTGATGGAAACATTGCAGTATTCATTTCACCCTTTAAAACACCAGAACAGTGTCAAGACGCTCAACTCTGACCCAAGTAACCCACTGGGTATCTAAGAAGATTGGTAGCCCTGATTTTCTGCTGAATAACTCAACTTAGTTTCACTGATCACAGTATGGTTACACAACCCATGACAGCAGAGGATAGGACCAGTTGCAGTTGATTTAATTATATGTTAATGAAAGCAATGTTTCAATACCATTGGCCACTGGCCATGATATAGAGAAATGCAATATATAATATAGCACTTTATGATATAACTCAACCAAAGTGCATTTCTTCTGTCCCTTTTTCCTTCTGTTCTTTTTCCTTCCCAGCTACACAGACCTGCGCAGATTAGTGCTCATATGATGGTACAGCAACACACAATAAAACAAGGGTTACTTTTGAACATTATTCAAAATGAAATGTAGTATTTATTTGGCTTTTGTACCTCTCAGAGTGCTGTAGGAATGACGAGTGGGCATCCTTAAGCCCTTTTCACAAACTGGAACAAGGAGAGAAAGTTGTTGGCATAATCTTAAATTAGAAAAATGTCTTCTCTGTCAAACTCTCTCCAGTTTGCCTAGGTCTAGTCCTACGCTGGGTAGGACTCTGGGTAAACTCATAGTTTTGGGGAGTTAGGTTTGCATCCATGAAATAAATTTTAGAAATCAATGCGGGCTTGTTTTTTTTTTTAAAAAAAAAAGAATTGTATTGGTAGTCTACTATTAGTACAGATTTTGCCATGAAACAGCTGACAAGCACTCTAAGCCTATGCAGTTATGAAATGTCACGCCTTCTTGTTATATCCTTCTAGATTTTCTCCAGTTCTGCTGATGTTATGTTAGAGCATTCTTCTGCTGTGTTGTTTTTTTTACTTTCAGGCGTTTAGAGTCACAGTATGAAAATAATTTGGCCGATATGACAGAATTTCTTTTCTGAGTTTGGTTACTTGTGGTCTGGACCACTCTCTTCACAACCATAAGAATGAAGCATCCTTCTCTTTAACTTCCCTGCTATTGTTTTCCTTGCACAAAGCAAATTATAATTAAATTATACTTAAAGGATGGATTTGTAGGTGGAACTTCCTGGTGGCTAATAGATAACAGAAACAAGATGAGTCCTTTGATCTGAGAAAGAATATTCTAGGAAGCAGATGTTATGAATGAGTTTGCAGTGCAATATCATGACTCAGTGATTTACTGTGGATGGAGGCTGATCACGTACCACAAATCCTTGTGATCACAGTCATGTTATTTAATAGCTTTGATGCTGCTTTTAAAAGACAGAGGCAAAGAGCAAATTTCATCTCCAGTTCTTCACAGAGATTTTGATGCACCAAAATTGAGTGAAATGAATTCTCTCTGACACATCATTCCTGCACTCAAAAAGTAAACTTATTGCTTTCAAAAATAGCTTTTTTAGAACAACATATTTTGAAAAAGAACTGTTCTGGTCAGCTTTTCTGTATAGGCAAGCCCATCTGATGAGAATATTGCCACATAGTAACATTCAGACTTTGATATGAAACAATTTCCCTGCTGCTGATCAAGCAATGTTTTGCAAAAAAACTTGTTTATACCTTTTTGTGGCAAGTGATGTTGAAGAGGAAACTAAAAAAAAAATAATTTACCATTAATTTGAACATTTCCTGAGCAAAACTGAATGCAGTGGATATAAACTTTGATTGTGACATTCTAACGAACAAGGGAAAAATACTAGTCTACACATGTATTAAGGGCTATGTGACAATTTGTCACGAGATAATGTATAGTTTTGTAAAAAACAAAATACATTTTTCATAACCTGGAAGATGCTTGAAGGTTTTTAGAGAATAAATTATCACTATATCACGTAGCAGGCAATTCAGAAGAGGACAGACAGCCTATCAAATGAAACAAGACATAACTCCATTATGTCAGACAGTTAAAATCTCTCCTCTATCTACATAGTGAATAATATGATTGGAATTTTCTGATTGATCTTCTTCTCACTGAAGTTGTAAGACTTTTTTAAGTATAAAAGAAATATTTGATGAAATTCACGGAAAGCAGCCAACCTATTATTTAATATTCCACTTGACTGGATAATTTTATTGATGGATAATATGCAATTAGTCGGAATATAGTAAGGAAACTCATGCATATTTTGCCACTTACATATACAATTCACTGAGTAAATTAGTTTTATTTTTCTTATTATTTTCCCATTTGATAGTAGAATAAATAGAAAATAAGACACATAGTATTGAGGTTTATTTTTTTCTATAGAGTTATATTTCTATTTTCTAGATTTTGAAAATTGGTCACTAATGTAATTATGTAAAACTGATATAAAAATATGATGAGAGACTGTGAAACAAGTGGGCATACTGGTGGATTCAGAACACCATCTTCAAAATACAAACATGGTAAATATTTTCTCCAAAGCATAACAGTGGAATACCTTAGAAGATTCTGAAATCAATTTGCAAATATAGAAAAACTCATCAATCTTATAATTTTCATAAGAGTAAAGAATTTATAGCATATTCCTATCAGATGATGTAGAGAATTCTGGACAAAACTTGTCGTAGGAAAAACCTCCGTGATTCAAATCAGTCCAAAACTAGTTTCCTTGTCTCTGTTTTAGGGCTGCAAGATCATGTTAGCACTAATTTTCATTGAACATTTGTTTGAAAGGTGTTTATGTTATTGTTCTCTGCTTCTTAGCTCTTTCATTATTTTTATTAAAATATAAACTAAAAAGTTACTTTGATATAACCACATAAGTCTAGCTTGTCTTTGTCTTTCTACTGTGTACAAATTTCCCTGGATCATAAATTTGCAGACTCATTTGTCTACTTCAAGATGTGGGAGCATCTGTAAGCTACTTTGCATGGCACATTTTGCCCATCGTGGCAATAGCAGTTTTTATCACCATTGTGCCACAAGCGATGCTGCAGTGACACACAGCTTTATAAAGGCATCCAGTCCTTACCAACTTGCAAAGCCAGATGAATATTTTCATACTGACTTGGTAACTGAGTCACAACCTTTGTGAATTGCCTGAGGGCACAAAGCAATTCAAAGGAAGAGTAATTTAGAGAACTCATCTTTCCAGACTCTTGTGCTCTATTCGCTAGTTAACAAGGGTCTTTTTGTAATCATAGTAAAATGCTGACTTCTGAAAGTGGAGAAGGATTATTCTGTACATGCTGTGTTCCTATATTCTTCCTTAACCATATGTTATTGGTCAGTAGCAGACAGGATACTGAACTAAATGGATCTCTGTTTTGACCCTGTAGGTCAATTTTTATCTTTAGGCAAGAGAGCTTATATTCTCCCTCAGGCAGCTAGAGGTAAAATAGTATTTGCTTAATATGATTAATATACATTCATTGGATATATGAAGGATCTGCTTTTCACCCAGTTCTGAAGAGGGCTGGAAAGACCTTGTTGAGCTGCGTAAACAACCTCAGACATCCCTAAAAAACGTCTTTGGGAAAAGTATAGTAGGAGAGTAAGGGAGGGTGGGGGAGGAGGCCAGTAATACTTTTTGAAGCTTCCAAGAGCAAGTTATGAGAGCTCTCTCAGTTTCAGTCCTACATCTCTTCTGTCATCCTCTGGAGTTACACAAGTGTAATTTAGATTAGACTGGAAATGTGGAAACAATTGAGTCAGTGATGCATATGGAACAGAAACCAATTCTCCCCCTTCTGATCTTCTGTCAAGCTAGAGAGAGTAAAAAGCAAATCGTCTCTACTTCCATAATTAAAATATGCTTCCTAATATTCAAAGGGAAGTAATCCATGGAATAAGAAGGCACTATTAAATCACAGGTACTGTGCAGGATGGCACAATATCTTATGTAAGCCTAATGGAAATGCAACATGACAAAGGTTTTGTTGAAAACCAGGGAAGTTTTAATGCACTTTTCTCAGTTGCTCTTTTCACACAATGCCTGTTGCAACTTGTGTAACAATATCGTGCAACTTGTGTAACAATAACACAAAATTGCTGTCAATAATAGTATAGACCTATTTTACATGCAGAGGTAGACTCAGCAGGATGAATCATTATAAAATTGTAGAAAACATTAAAATAAACTCTGGGAATTGAGGTGGCTAACCTGGATAATGCGTTTTTAAACCATGAGGCATGGTTAAATATAATGTAACATTGGAGAGTAGAGTACCTAGACTAGACTTGGGAGAAAAAAGTTAATTTTGTCATTCAGTTGATTAAAAAAAAATTAAACAGCCATTTGCTGAGCTTGTTATCAAAATTCTGTGACAACCATTCAAGTTGCTTTTCCCCTCTGTTTCTTGATGCTGGCTGAGGCCCAAACAAAAACTTGTTTTTTTCCAATCCAGTCTTACTTTGAGAGAGGGACTGAAAACTGGTTAGATTAGGAAATATGTGGAGCACGTTTGTTGAGTGAACATTGTTTCACACAAGTCTTGCTTATATTGACCAAGAATAGCAACACCACCTCTCTCCCAGGACAGTCAGTGCCTGTTGCTCTACCGGCAGCCAGAGGGTTGACCCCAAGGAGCTTTGCTAGCAGGATGGCACTAACAGCAGGTATTATAAGTTCTGTGAGGTTACAAACATTGTTCTCAGATAATGAGAAAAAAACTGGTGAGGGATCGTCACAGATGTTTCTTACCTATATCTTCACCTTCTCCCCTCCTTCAACTACAGAAGCAAGGTTCATTTTTCCTTAATGTGATGTGCAGTGGGCTTTGAAATTGGCAGGTGGAAGGCACAGTGCTATTATTATTACTTACTGTTATAAAACACAACACAGGCATTGCCATCAGTGAATCTGTCTCTCAGAGTTAGGTTTGAAATTTGCAGTCCTCAGCTATCTGGGTAGGTTTAAGGAATAACTTCTGTTATTTGTAATATATGAAGCAATAAATGGCCACTGAGAATGATTAATAGCCAAAGTGAATCTCAGGCATTTAAGCGATCTCAAAAGCCATTTATTGCGAGTATATGAAAGCAATAGGGATTATTGCTATTATACAACAAACTATAAAATCAGAAAGGAGAAAAAATGCATCTTTTTCTTGTGGGTGCTGAGAAAGTGTGCTGCACTTTCACTCTGTGCTGGATTTTCCATTGGAAACACATGCTGGAGGCACAAGTGAGATCAATAACATCACAGACACAGCTTTAAATACTGATTAAATGATCAAGGACAGATACTGTTTGAGGATAAGCTGAAAAAATGTTCGCAGAAGCAGCCAGCACAGAACACAAGTGACCAGACTGGACAATGAGGGTTTTGTGTGCAGATACGTTTGAATTTTGCTGGCTGAAATTCTGTTCTCGTTATATAACTTCTCTTGATTATTTGAGCCTCAGTGCCAGGTTGTCAGCTGCAGCTGAGGTATGCCTGGCACAGCCGAGGGGAACTGGCACACCAGACTGCTGCTAGGCATTACTTCATTTTGCCCCAAGCCTAGGACAGAATGAGCCACATACTTGATGGGCTGGACATTCATGTGTTGCTTCTGGAGCACCTGAAGGCCCTCCCTCATAGCAAATAAAATGTCCAGCAGTTTGGCTACACCCTTGTCAGAGCAGTCCTAAAGAGGTTCTGGTTTCAGGAGGACATCAGTGGAGGCCAAGTCCTCTGGTCATGCCCAGACAGTCTTTTGCACGAGATAGGAATAAAAGCCATTCCACTGGTCTTTGCCACCCAGACAACAACTTACATCTGGGGAACCCAGAAGGCATCAGCTGCATTAGGACAACTGGAGGTTGTTACATTGAATATATAAGTGAATCTAGTCTTGTATTTCTATGTCCTAAGCAGAAGAGGTGTTATGGGGCTATTCAGAGTAGTAAGAGTTTTCCCCTTATTCCATGCTGTAGTAAGGAATGACCAGGGCTTTCTTGTTTGTTTTAACCATTTTTCCTGACTACGGTCCTACAAGTAATAGTTTTATTTCAAGAAGCTAAAATGAAATAATTTACCTATTGTTGTGAGGCAGATTAAAATTGGGATGATACAAGTAGCTGACTCTTTCCTGCCTCCTGAAGGGAGTGTTCATGGAGACACCAACAGAGACCAAAACTTTTGTGAAATAAGTAGAATACTATGCAATACTGATTGGAGGCATTGGCACTGTCTTGTACTCTTTCGGCTTCTCCCTGTGTGCTGAGAGTTTCTTTATGGGATATTCATGTACCTAACTGCTTGCTAGACACAATCTTTCATCTTTTTTTTTCTTAATATATATCAACTGTCTTTACTAAGAATGAAAATTTAATAACATGTTATAGATCCAGATTAATCAATAGCTCCAACAGGTTGGAAGAGAGTTTTGCCCAGTTGATTCATTTGGATTATCAAATTCTGGAGACATATACTCCAGTTCGTGGATTTTATGATGCCCAAGATGGCTTTAGCTTCATCCAGGAAGTAACTGACGATGCCTAATTAATGACAAATGCTTCAAACACATACTCATTGTGGCTACTACTATAGACTTTGAGCTGAACTAAGCAATTTATCTTTCTTCCTGCCTCATTAAACACTATTTTGAGCTCCACTAGCATACAGCTAATGATCATGTATTCAGGATTCTTTGCAAATCAGTCACCTCTGCCCCTGAATTAGTTCTAAAAAAGACAGAGAAGTCTAAAAATCTGCAGTCCTGTAACCAGACTGCAGCTCAATTCTTTATTGTTGCGAGGCTTAGGGGCTATTTCCTCCCTTCTGCTGATGAGCTCTCTTGGTAAGACGAGCTCTTTTGGTAAGAGTTTTTCTCCTCCTGCTGATTTGCATGTGCAAGGTACAAAATTCAATCTCAAGTGTTTTCCAGCTGTACTTACAAGTTTTATAGCTAGATTCTGGGTGTTGACTACTTCGCCTCAGAGGAGCATTTTCCTGTATAAAGGAGTCTCCAGTGGCACAAAACATAGATTTTACTAATGCATCCATCAGCAAATTATCTAGGCAGCAATTACAAAACTGAGACTTGGGTAGTGCAAATAATTGATCTTTTCATGAAGCACCTGAATTGAGAAGTTGCAAACAAGTCTTAATTTAGGGTGACTGGAAATAGACATGTTGGGTTTTTTTCTCAGAATGCAAAAAGGGCACTCACCTGTGTGTGGCACCAAGGTTCAAACTCAAAGCATGCCTGTGTAAAATCTCTCTGGAATTATTTTGGAAACTAAATCCACATTTTTAATAGCATCAGTATAGCTCCTACTGTGTTTTTCAACAAACAATTTCTGATTCTGTGTATGACTTTTTTTATATGTAAAAAAAACCCTCTGCTCTTCACCTCTTGTGAGGTCAGGTGACTTTATTGGATGATCTGAACCTTTCAAAGTTCTTTCAACTGTCTTTGTTACTGATTGAAGAGCTTGGCAGAAAGATCGAGTTCAGCATTGTGATGTGAACTTGATTGTCATCAGACTCATTCTAATCAGCTCTAGCACAAAGTAACATAATATATAGCCCTCTGCCAAGAACAGTCTGATCTCAGCTCCTGAGAGTTTCACAGCAGAGTACAGCAGGCCTTGGGCTTCCATGGAGAGCAGTTGTTTTCCAAGGATAAGAATGGAGAACAGGTTTCTGGATTAGGAATGTTTTGATTTTGGAGGGCCTGTAAAGAATACGGAGAACAGCACCTGGTATGCTCCCAGGAGATCTGAGTTGTTTTGTCTTGCACAGGTGAAATTTCTGAAGGCCTTTCCAATTCAATATCAGGAAGAAAGAACTGCAGTGACCCAAGCATGAAACACAGTAGCTAAATCCTCATTGGAGACAAATAGTCAAAGTAAATAAAAAAGATGAAATTGCAAATATTGTATATTATCTCTCTTGCTAGTTGATCATGTCATCTATGTTCTAATTTGTCTTTATGTTTTATTGAGAGAGACTCCCAGGATAACCATGGTCGTGCCTCTGGTGAAAGGAAGAGAACAACAAAGACACTTGCGGATTTTGTATTGGCAGTTGAGGAGACCAGGTGATTGTTTTGGAGACATTAGGGCTTCAGG
>NW_010170063.1:0-5934 GCF_000695765.1 Mesitornis unicolor | reverse complement strand
TGATTCATTAACTTCAAGAAGAATTTAAACAATACAGTTTGATTCACTGCCCCATGGATGGAAGAATACTTTGTGCTGTCAGTGTTTGCCTTTGTGAGCAGGTCATAATAACCTCATAAATCTCTGTAGTGGAAAGCTTAGTAAATAGCCAAATGTCAAAAACAATCCCAAGCTTAGAATTCTGTCCACTCGTAGATAATTTTTATGTTTCTTTAATATGAATTTAAGATTCAGTTAATTATTATGAGGTGTTTCTCTGAAGAATGGCTAGTATCACCCTGCAGCTTATTTTCCAGTGTGAAATTGCCATAGGCATCATATTAGACTTTATTATACACATTGTCTTTTAAAATCATCTTCTGTGCAACTTTTTCTAGTGTTTTCAAATGAATACCACTAAAATGAATTAAAAGAGCAAGGAGACCAATACTTACTATAAAGACAATATTGTGTTATGACGACAATGTTATAATGTCAAAACTAAAGCCATTCAGAATCAATTGGAGGATACTTGGCAATTATAGCATAAATTTGGCTCTCCAAGTTTACGGTTTAAACTTCCAGTTGATATGAGCCTCCTGAGTAATGTTGGAAGTGATTTATTTTCATGATGCCTCACTTTATGGTGTGAAACAAGAAAAGCAGTCTCCACCTTGAAATACAAGCCTATTGTTGGAATATTTGGGATGTACAAAGACACTGAGATAAAGCAAGTCATATAACACTCCGGAGTGGTAACAATAGAAAGAATCCCACTATCAATCTCTCTGTATGTATATACATATGTGAATACAGACACACATACACACACACACACACACACATATGTAATTCAGAATAGATACTGCCTATGACAAACCTAACAATCTAATTGAATTAATGAGACAATGACACAAATTCCCAAATACCAGACTTAGCAGTGGATTGATTTTGGACTCATATTTCCTCTGGTCCTAATCTTTCAGCCATGAAAAGAAAGCCATATGTTTGCATACTGGATCATTACTAGGTTATTTCCCTATTTGTATACAAATACAAACAATTCTGGTCTTTGATCTTGCATCTCAATGAATTCTCTTCAAAGGAAATTATGTGAAATATTTCTGTGAAAATAATAACGTGACAGGTGCATATAATGACTGAAGACTGTGCTTGATGATTCTTAAGTTTACTTTTCTACCATTCAACCCCATGAAAAGGGAATGCCTACATATGGTTTTGCCCATACTCTAAGCAGTCTATGCATAGTGATTTTCTGATCCACTTCAGGATCCCTATTGCCGTTGTAAGATTCTGAAGTACTCGGTATACGAACTCACCTGTCACTTTAGCCAAGCAGATCTATGCTCATATATGACTCATAGCAGCAATGGGGCTGGTGTAAAAATTGCAGTGTCTTTACCTTTGAATTCTTTCAGGTTTCTCAGTAGCAGAAACACATAATTTGCTTTTTATTTCAATGCTTTCTCACTGCTGCCACAAAAGCAGCAGCAGTTGGCAACTGGCAGAAAGCTTTTCTCTGTCTTGAAATATATATAACTACTAAAGAAAGAACAGTAGTTTCATAGACTGTAAAAGTATTAAAGCCCATGGCATTAAAGTGATCTCCGATTAACAGAAACCAAACAATTGAAAAGGATATAAGTCATACACACACAAAAACCAATTCTTTTTACTGCAACCCTTCAGTTCCCTCAGTTTCACCCAAACTAAATTAAAATGAGAACCTTCAGGCAAACTGCCATTAAACGAAAACTCTTAAAAGGAGAATGGACAATCTAATTATAGTGTAACGAATGTGTACCTTTCATCTACAAGCCTGGTACTCCAAAATTTTAATAGTCAATTATGATTATATAATCTATTAAAAAGAATAACCAAAGTGCTATAATGAAAAGGAAAAACCTACAAAAGAACATGAAAGACATCTCCAGTGGCACAAAGTGGCGTAACTGTAGTACCCTATGCAATTGCCTTTCTCCCATAGCTTGCATTTAGATTATGTTGCAGAGTCAGAGGTGGTGGCAGTCACTCCCTGAATTCTCATGAATGTGTTCTTTGTGACTAGCACCCACTGATTTATTTTTTTACAACACGAATCCAGACATCTGGAAACAAACGGCATGAGGCTTATAATGAAATCAATAAATCACGCTTAAGAGAACTTTAACTTTGCAGGTCATTAATATATTATTTCCAAAATCTCTTAAGAGTCTACCAATTCCTTCTCTCTCTCTCTCTCTCTCTCTCAATCTCTCTGTCTCTCTGTCTCTCTGTCTCTTTCTTTCTGTCTCTCTTTCTTTCTTCCTTCCTTCCTTCATTTCTTCCTTCCTTAATTTCTTTCTTTTTGGTCCCAACCTTCTCTTTCACAAGTTTTAATTACATAATTACACAATTAGACAAAGTACTGTGAAGTGCTACAGCATGATCAAAGTCATAGAATAATTTCTACTCTGTGAATGAGCAACTAGGCCAGGACCTTTTAACCTGAAAGGATGAAATTAGGAAAGATATGACAACTCTATAGTATTGTAAATGATAGGAAGAGGATAAATAGGGAAACTATTCACCACCTTTTCAAATACAAGAAATTAGGGTAAAAAGCATTTACTTTATGCAATCTGTGGGTCAGCGAAGGAATTTTGCAATAGGACATGGTGGATAGTAAAACTATTGAGACTCAAAAAGTGAATGGACAAATTCATTAAATAAAAATATTCCAGGGTGTCTTAAACCAATAGACATTATCATTGCCTTACAGAGTATCTGAACTCTGACTCTTTGCAGGCTGTGAGACTGTACTGGAAGAGTATAATATATAACTACCTTGTCCCTACATTCTTTTCTAGACATCTGCTATTGACTGTTGTTAGAGGCAGAAATCAAGTCAGCTATTTTGCTGCAAACACTGTTCATGTGAAAATTACAGATGCCCTAACTGTACTGCATTTACTACAAAGTAGATACAGCTTAAGGGGAGCATGCTAAAACTGTGAGAAGACTGAAATCGGATGTATTTTATCCAGTCCTTCTGTATTGCCTGTGATCATACACCAAGACACAAAACTCTGTGTTGATTCAATTACTTCTTTAGTCAAGAGGTTTCTCATGTATAATATCTATACTGTACCTGGCGTTTACCTTTTCTTAGTAGTTTTTAATCTCTAATCTACAATTAAGAAGTCAAAATCTCTAATAATTGTGATTCCTGGTGTAATTGTTACTAAAGAGATCTCAGTTCATATTTAATATCTCATAACAAGAAAAGGAAATCTCTCTCTGGTAATGAAACCTGTTTCAACTACCCTTTGCCAAAACAATTTTAGTCATAGTTATTCCTTTAATCTATGCTAATATTTATTATTTCTTTTCAGGGTACAGAATATTATTAGTGCAAAATAATGTTTTTATTTCTGCCTTTTGAGAACCCTTACCTTTCAGAACCTGATTGCCGTTCTAGGTATTTCTGTTTGTTCAGCCAACCTCAGACCCAGAAGATAATTTCCACAGACCCTCACTTATCCATCAAAATGTCTTTCTAAAAATGCCTACCAATACTCTATAAAGACCTCTTAAGAACTTTAACTTCCATAAGCAATACTGTGGAAAATAAATAACGGAAAAATATGACTGCAGAGAAACTGACAGCTTGTGGGTTTTTTTTCTAATGCTGAACTGTGTAGTGTTGCATGTCCTCCAACAATTCCCACAGGCCATGATTAATTGCAGATGTTAATAAGAATGGATATTCTAGTGTGAGAATTGTTACATGACTGTACCAAAGAAGTTAAAATGCTTTTTCTGACAGTTGCCTCAACCATGAGACCAACGAGGAAAACAAAACAACAGAATTACTGATAAGAGCAGAGGTTTAGTATGGCATTTTTAATGGAAAAATCTACCAAAACACATCAGTTCCAGTGACTGTTCTGTCCTGCCTATCAAGGTACTTCTGATAAGGCTAAGTTCACTACACGTTTTCATTTAGAGAGGAATCCTGTGCTTATTTAATTTTCCACTTTGTACATATTCCACTTGGTATAGTCCTCCAGTAGAGCAAGTTAACCAGAGAAACCAAGCATCTCATATCACTTGGATACAGTCAGTTAATCACTTACTCAGGCAAAATCCACCCAAGCCTAGATTCAAGGTCCAAATAATGCAGGGTAGGTGTCTGAACCCAAGTCTGCTAACGTTAGAGGGAAATGCCCTATCACTCAATCACTAATTGTTTTTAGCAACCGAATTTCTCTTACTCAACAAAAAATAGTGATCCTTTCAAAACTAGCATGTGAATTTCCATGCATCACTCATAGGTTTGACTTAAACCATCATTTTACAGAAATGTTTATGAATGCTCAAGTGGTGATTGCAATGGAGTGCTTATTTAAAATGTATTTATTTATGAATGAGTGTAGATCTTAGACCAAATTTACACAGCAGAGATATTTTTCTCTCTTCTTTTTCTTTGCAATGCAGTTACGAGTCCAGCCCACGAGGGTCCAAAATTTAGGGTTTTTCTTGTGCAGATCATGTTGCCTGAGGAAAACATTTTGCCAAATATGCTGGTGAAATACATTTTAAGAAACATTGTATAAGTAAAATAGTGCTGTTATTGGAGTCACATTGGGGTTTATTTTCAAAGCGCCAGGAACTCACTGTTTCCCATGCTTTAATATTTGTTCACAGCTAAAAGCCTGAGTTACCAGATTATAAGTACATATACATTAGAAACATTTGTAATCATGAGATATATTTTATTCACATCAACTTAGTTCAAAAATGCTAGTAAGGAGATAGCATATATATGAAAGACTCCAATCTTCCCGAGTTTGAGGTTTTTTCTCTGTAGTATGGCATAACTGTGGAATGTATCCAATTAATGTTTAATTGGGAGAAATCTTACAACTGCTGCAGGATGACTTTTATGAGGCAGTTAATCAAAGTGTCTTTGTTTGCTTCACAGTGTTTGTTAATGTATATTTTAATAGAGTATTAATCTTTTCCAGGCAGTACTATATACAAAGTACAAAACCCTTGCTTTGCTTGATGTGTTGTGCACAGATTAGTTCATTAACATACTCCATTTTGACACAGAATTATAGGAATACAGAAATAATTAAATGGGAAAGCAGAATAATGAAAATGGCACTATTATTTTCCAAGTACCTGTAGCTGTGAAATTTAATTACAGGAGAAAGCAGTCTAGTCTCATTATCCACCACACTGGTTACAACAGGGATGTAAGATACCGATGTGGTTGCACGTGTGCTTAAAGCTAAATCAGGAGACGACCGCTCAGGGGTTTGTGCGGGAGGTGCATTCACCTGTCCCTTACTGAATGCCGATTCCCCTCCACAGGCAGAAAGGGGAACAGCTACAGCCTACTGTTTGCAGTTTCCAATGGGGTTTACTTGAAACAAATACATGTGACTGCGGAGGTGGTACTTTTTAAAGGGAGTCTTAATGAAGTTATTTTAGGCACCCTGAGCCCTGCGGACGGCAAAAATGGTCTAGGGCTACTGAAAAGAAAGTTGATAATTTCGTTTGTGTTTGTTATGGTTTGAACTGCGCCAGGAGTTACGGCCCTGATCATGAAAATATTTGGTCACTTGCCTAATTTTAAACTCTGTGGTTTATCCTGTAAATCCAGTGATTTGGAGAGCCGGTGACAATAAAACTAGGCCGAGGCACACGGGCTGGTAGGGTGAGGGGTTATGCTCGCCCGCGGTGCCCCTCAGGGGAAGGAATCGTTCGCTGGCAGGGCCAGCTTTCCGGCCGCACCGACTGTCGGCACCTCGGGCGCCAGGCAACGCCGCCACCCCAGCTCCTCGCCTGGCACTAACACTCCCTCCTACCGCCCCCGTTCGCTCGAAGAGCGCAGCTGAGGCGCGTCCCTCAGGGCCCACCACCACGCCACCACCTTCTTGCCGG
>NW_010170062.1:17313-24173 GCF_000695765.1 Mesitornis unicolor | reverse complement strand
AACCCCTCACAGAAAACCCAATACACAAAGCTCATCCAGAAGCCATTGGTACAGCTATGTAAGATTTGGCAGAAAACAGAAGTATTCCTGACTAATCTCAGTCTTAAATCCAACTACAAATGAAGTTAAAACTATAACTGGAGAACTGTGTAGAATTAATTGCAGCCAGATGATCTATGTCTTCCACTGGGACCTGCTGACATTGGATGATTGTATTCCCTCACCTACACAAATTCAAGTAAAAGAATTCACCTTTTCAGCCTTTTTCTTTTCAAACCCTGAATCTTAATCCCACATTTAACCACCACCGAGTTACCATTACCTTGGCCAGAACTACATCTGAAATATCTATGTCTGCCAACAACAGCCCTTCCTGTGCTCCTGCTGGCTAAGAGACTGTCTTTATTATCCTTATTAAACCACCTTTAATGGGCTCTTACTCTTGTTTTCTCACCAGTGCTGCAAGAACACTCTCTTATGTCTCTTCTTTGTACGGCCTGCACCTCCCTTCCCTGGTTCACACAGCTAGGTAGGATCCATGCAGGCCCATCATCACACATATGCTGTGTGTGCAGCCAGAAAATATTCTCCCTCCTGGGCAGAGCTCTGGTTCCAGGAAATCTGCCATCAGCTGGCACGTCTGACTGGCACAAGGAAGATTGGTTGGACAGGAGGCTGATGCTCACGTCCTTTCTCAGAACCAGCAGGAGAACGATTTTAGCAAGCCCTGGAAGGGGTCAAAGACCACTTCCTCAGCACACCCCAGCTCAGATGAAAGTGCTACACTTCTACAACCCATTGCAGCTTGTGCAGAGGACTGAAGAACACTGAGCATTGTGCTGCTGCCTCAGTTCATGTGTGTAGTCAAATTCCACAGAGCAGAACTTAATCCCATGGATTCGTTACTGAATCAAATAAACGGAGAAGCGATGGCACTAGAAAAGGTAAATAAAACTAACAGACTACAACGAGCTTGTGCTTAAACACAAATGCCCTTTTAAAATTACCATCTATTTTAGAGTCAAATTTGCTCACAAGTATTCTTAAAATGAAAGTCAAATTTATACAAGCAGTGTTCTGCAATCCATTTTATTTATTTGCTTCTCCTGTATAGTAGATACCTGTGAATTTCAAATCATAAAATACTCTTAAAGTATTACTAAAAATTTTGGAAAAATACTGGGAAAATCCACAGTATTTACATGACCCTTTGTGACCACTTGTTCGTTTGAAATCTTACTGACTTTTACAGGTCTTTCTGGATTTGTGAATGCTTCAGTCAGGGAAAAAAAACAGATACCATTACATGGGAATCTCTGAGAGACTTAAATAAAATATTAAAATGGGATCTGCAGAACATAACTTTGGAAAATTGAGCAACCATGTGAAAAAGCCTATCTCTGACTTTCCATACTAATAATAAAGGTGTGCATGTGGTGATGATCTGAAAGACAAACAGTTCTGAGGATATTGATTATCGGTGGAATTCTCTTTCTAGCGAGAAGCCACTAAAGTCTGTGAATGGCTTAAGATTTTGTTGACTTAAATGTGACTCAGGAGGTGCATAGTGTGCTGCCTGCCTACACAGAGATAAGTTTTGTTTTACAGAAATACAGCAGTCTCATCCACACTTAGACTGGAGTGATGCAACACTGCTGAACACACACTGCAATCTAACAACTTCAATAGTATTTACCCACCCTTCACAACTTGACTTAGCAGAGCGCTTCTTGGTTGCCTCTTACCAAGACTTGGCCGTAGACAGCTCTGCTCCACACACCTGATTCCAGTTCTAAATGCACAGGAAGGCAGTACATGGTACCAACATGTTTGGTCTTGCCTAGTTTTATCTTTCTGATTTCACAGATGTAATGTAGAAGTAGCTTTTGGCACATAAACAGATTTGAATTTTAAAAGGAATACTGCCTTCTCTGCAATATCACAGCAAAAAATTCAGATTTACCCATTTAATTGCCTATTATTATCAAAAGCTTCTAAACAATCATGGTTTTGTCTCAGAAGGCCCCATATGGAGAGTGCTATTGTACCTCACTCTCCTGATGGAAAAGAAGTTCTCTTGGGTTGTTTGCATCAGATCTTGCACTTGGGTAGACAACTTCTCATATTTTTGCCTATTTTGTTGCACTGAAGTTGCACCTAAACTACAGAAATGTGGGCTAGATAAGCAGTAAGGTAATGAAGAAAAATCACCTAAATGCCCAAATTACAGACATACTACCTGCTCACAGTAAGACTGATCCTCGATGCTTGGAGGATAATAGCAGGAAACAAAAGAAATTAAAGCTGTCAAATGAAGAAATCGGGTTGGGAATACAGAGGCGGAGTGGTAATGATACATGTGAAAGCCATGAAACTGAATCAGCTCTCCTCCACAGAACCAGCCAAAACTCTCTGTGGCCAGTTGCCCTCCAGGAAATAATCCTTCAGTCACTGTTCTGTCTGCTTACAGAAAAGTGTGCTTCATTCTGGTTTTATTAAATTTAAATCTTTCATTACCAGTGCTAGTCCACTGCTGCATTACACTGAAGTATGAATGTCAGTTAACTCCGAGTCCTCAATAGCTCCAGCTGGAAATGCCAAAGGGTTATACATCTAATAGATATCTAAACTCCATTTTTCATTCACTCACCTCTGCTTTGCAGCTCAGCTGTGAGTTGCCTTTCCAAGCTCTCTCTTAGTTCTCTCTCTCTACAAAGCTCCATCTTTAACTCTTTCTTTTCCTGCTGTATCTGCTTTTCCTGGACTCTCGCATTGTCCACAGCCACTTTCAGTAGGCCCTAAAACACACACAAACGTAAGATCTGAAAACACCAGTTTGTTTCAGCAGTGATAAAATTCATCCATTTGTACCTTTTACACCCTGTACGAAAGCAGAAAAATTAAAACCAGGAACCTCTAGGCCTGGAATGCATTTGGAGTAGCTAAATGTTATATTTGAGCAATATTGTGGCATGGAATAATTCAGTACAGCATTTGCTAATTCATCCTACTGCTGTGGTCTATTACAAATGGAGTGACCTATCGCTGCTGACCTTGGTCAACTGCAGGGAGAAGCAAAAGAGGAATAATGAGGCTGGCGAATTTTAATAGGACCGTTACTGCCGACCATAAAGTCAAGTAGACAATGTATGAAACCCTTTCGCGATCAATAATGACAGTGAAAACCTAATCATTACTTTAAATAAAAGAAATTAGAACTGCAGGCACAAAATAGTTCCTGAAACTTCTCAAAGGGACTGAAAAAGAAACAGATTTTATTTACTGTGACATAGTCTGGCCCTATAGAGAATGATTTACCTGGATGTTGGTTAATAGTGTTTCTACTGATGAAAGACCATCAGCAAAAAGAAATGGCGCCGGAAAACCAGGAGGCAAGGCCTGTCCAGCCAGTTGGACTTTATCTAAGGTTGGTTTCATTATTGGAATAGCAATTTGGACCTCTTCTGTAAAGAGAAGTTTAAAAGCAAAATCAGAAAACATTGGAAATATAGGTAAATGTAATTTGTAGACAATAGCATTCTGTTTACCTGGAAGTCAAAATACAAGCGCATTAGTAAAACTGACATTGTTTCAGTCTTTGGGTAGCTGTGACTGTCGCTAAGGTAAGTTTGCAAAATAGTACAGCACAATAATAAATATACTGAAGACTACAGCATCGCTGTAATGGCGTAGAGACTATTGTATCTCAAATGCCACAGAATTATAACAGCATTATGCAGTTTATTAAACCTGAATGACCTTTCTTCGTTCTATCATGTTTGCCGTTCTGCGACGTGCATTTTTTTGTCGCTGTAACTTTGACAAATTCTAATCAAGAAACATATCACATCTCTTTACTCCTTTAACGTTATCCTTCCCCTGCTCAGCAGTAAATAATCTCCACTGAGTCATCCCCTCCTGCTTAGCTAGCACCGACTCCACGTTGTCAGTAAAGTGTCAGCGCAGGTTTTTCTTAACAAGTACCTTGCTACTGTCAGCCTTTCTAGTTGTGGGCAGTGGCCAAAATCGCTTTGCTGAGTTCTCTCTATTGGAGACATAAAGAGAGCTGGGTGGCGAGGGGGCCACAGGAGCGGCCGGGAGGAGAAGGCGCTCCAGCACGGGGCTCGCTCCTGCGATTTACTGCACACAGCTAGATCGATGCATCTCTTACAGACTGTGAAATCGGGACTGTGAAATCATCGGACATGATCCAAATAGATCATGTTGTTACAGATCAAACTGCACAGACAGTGGAAATGTGTATCCGCAGAGAAACAACACCATCAGTGATTATTTTTCAAAAAAAATCCTTTAAATTGTGATGAATCAGTACTATCACCAGTGAACGCACATTTTTGACTAGGATAACTTTAACTTATTTTGGGATAGTAAATGTACCTCCTTCTCTCAGATCCCCAGGAGTACTCCTTCCTCGAATATTCATTTTAAAAATCCAGTTAATTGCTGAAAACCACAAAATTAAAATCTGCGAGCAGTTTTTAAAGCCAAACTCTGTACCAATTTCTTTTACTCTGAAATATTAGAAAAAATATTTCTGTGTAATATTCCAGGAAAATCCAGTCTATATACATATAATGTGCCTGCACTTACGAAAATCATGAAGAGTATCTTCTCTGCAATTGCTTCTCAGTAAAGCTTGCAACTAACGTATTGACCATAAGTTCATGATGCATGTGTTTTCTAAGGGTAACTGCACAGCCAGTCCTGATAGTTTCATTTGTCAAGTGTCTTGGTCATATTAAAGCCAGGATTTACAATTAGACCATACCATATTCAGAAGGCAGCCTTCTCTCACCTCGCTTATTGAAAAAAAAAGCCACAGAATGAACTGACAACAACGAATTAAAGCACGGTGTCTCTACAGCAGTACGGTTATCTAGTTCAACAAACTCCAACAGCATCTATTGAGCAGCAAGCCCTTTTTGCTGTGTTTCTAAACCACACCGACTGACAACGAACCAGGAGCATTAGCAGTTTTCAAGTATTCTTTGAAATGTTCGTTTAGGGAGTGTTTTGTTTTCACTGTGTGAGTTCATTAAATGGAACATGTTCGTAATGATCCTTCAGGACTAATAACAGCCAGTAACCTCTACATGTCTTTGTAGCTATCATTTTAGAGCTGTGTTCATGTAATTTAAATTACCCATTTTTTAAAAAAAGGCAACTCTGGTAACATACTCAGACCATGGAGTCTGTGCTGATTCAGATACACCATTTCTCATATTTAAACATCTTATATCAGTGGCAGAGTTTCCAAAATAAACTGAGTAGTTGTTGCGTATGATGCTACACAGAATTAATACCTAAGCCATGGAGTCACAAAAGACTAAACAGAAGTGGCATTTGAAAAAGAAAGTAATACATGAAGTATGCATAACAGAAAACTATAGCTGCTTTAAAATCTCCAGAAATCTCTACTATTTGGAGATGAAAGTAATAACATTAACTTGGCCAAAAGGAAAATTACTATTGACTGTGAAGACAGGTGGCATGGTCTATGGTTTGTAATGTTACTGTACAGCAGATTGAAGTTTCAAAATAGTATTACTCTTCTTTAAAGAGATAGACACAGCTAAATTAGGTGCTGCTTGCTGCAGTGAGGATCAAATGCAAAAAGAATCATATTTCATCAGACCTAGTCAACACCAGGAAAATAAATAGAAATATAAGAGGTATGCAGGCAATGATTCATTTTGATAATCTGGCCCAAGAGAGACACATAGAGACAGCACACAGATCTAAGCTTCTACCAAAAGACAAATAGGACACAGAGGGTGGGAATTGGGATGACAGTGTAGCAGAGGTCACATCGATTTTCAGCAGCAGTTTTCACACAGATGAGATAACCCTGGACTCTATTTGGCCCATTGTTCATATCCTACCTGTCCCAGAAGCAATAAATTTCCAAGTCCCAGAAAAAGGGCAGTAAAGAAGAAGGATTCTACTTATGACTTCTTATGATTAAGTTTTTGTGCTAACCAAACATGCTTTGCAGACCAAGGTCACATTGCATGTTAAAGTCTGTAATAGCTGAAAACTAGAAGCAGCATATAATGTTTTAGCGTATATGGGTGGAAACTGTCAAACCATTCATCTTTCTTTTTTTCCTGATTGAAATCACACTCTGCAAAGATGAATGATAAATGCATTAGAAATCCATTTCAATCTTGTAATAGGTCTTCACATCTGAATGGTGTCTACATCTTGCCCATATTCTGAGTAAGTGCACAGTTAGACAGAAATTTATTAGCTAGGCTTGAGAAATCATAATTGGTAAAGCAATTAAAAGTGGCATGTGTTGGAAGCATTTTTGTGGATTGTATCAAATGCAGAAAAAAAAAGATGTTGATTTAAGCACCTTGATTTTAAACTCTAAAAATATAAATGCTAAAAGCTGCAGTCACACTTATATTACAACAGAATAAGCAAGAAATAGAGCTAGGACAACGACAATCTAACCAAGGACACAAACAACCTTTCTATTTACTGAAGCAAAGTGGGAACTACTTTTATCGAGCTTGTTTGTTAAAGCTGCCATGCTTTATAATAGCATTCAGGAATCCATTTAGAGTGCACTCTTTTTATTTTAATTTCTAGCTGGCATCCAGATGAATAGACGAAAGCAAGAATTACACTGCAGAGAATGGAAAAACGCAGTAAACTCTAACAGTGAATGGAATGCTATCCCAGGAAAGCACAGGGAAATCTGCTAGAAACTTCCTTGTTCTTAATTCAATATACTAAAGCATTTCCTCTTCTGTCTTCTGCCGAAGCTGCAGAAATAGGGACTGGAAAATGAAGCATCAACCTATGGACTAAACACAGCACTAAACACAAGC
>NW_010170062.1:0-17282 GCF_000695765.1 Mesitornis unicolor | reverse complement strand
AACCGCTCCCTGCATGACAGCGCGTGGCCCACACCAACAGGCCATTTTATTTGCCAGCTGGTTTGTATTCATTCAAAATGGATGTTTTTAAATCCATCATTCACATACCTGATACACTTGACATGTCACATCCCCCTCAAAACAAGGTAGAAATATGAAAGCTACAGTTTACATATTGCCTAACACTAGCGAGACCACCAAGCTTTTTCTTCACATACACTTCAAAACTTTATCTGTCTGGAGCTGTAGAAGCATTCTTCACCTCAAATTGCTTATAGAATATAACTCGTGCATCGACTAAGTATGTGGCATATGGAGAAGAGAGTAAAAATCTGTATGAAATTTATAGTTATTAATCTGTTACTAACCAAGTCGTTGATCTCAAAAAGCCTTCAGCCAGCACTAAGAATACTCTTTTACACATAGATGGCAGATGGGTCACTCTATTTCCCTGCTTCTGGCACACAAATTAGAAACCTAAGGACTAAAATGGTTTACTGCAATTATAAATTCTTTGAGCTTCCATATTTGAGTGATAAGGATTTATATTTAATGATCTGAGGTTACAAAAGAACAGCCTAGATACTCTAACAGAGCTTTTTTATCTTTAATAAAGTAAAACAGAAGATTTGCAACACCAGCTGAGTTGTACGTGCTACGTTTTTATTTGAAATAGTATTAATTGCCCAAACCAATATATCTTTAGAGTGGCAAGAGGCATCTTGACTTCCAGCTGTATATCTACTTCACACCACCACTAGAGGCGTCCAAACATGGCCATTTTGACAGAATTAGGGTACAAATTCTAATTTTGAACTGCAAAAAGCAGGTTTCCAAGTAAGTGAGACTTCTTATTTCAATTTTAAACCTTGGTCACTTCTGTCTTGCTTAACTACAAACTAGTCAAGTTTTTTTTTGATTTTACAGTAAGGTAAGTATGAAAACCCTGTGATCTGAAGCATTGTTTATTTCAAATATTTTATGTCTGCAAGGACAGGGTTATCCGTCTTCGGTGTCTTAATAACTCTGAAAATCCTCCCTAAACCTCTGTCTGCCTTTTTCTCCCTCACTCATTGTTTCTCTGCCAGGAGCTGAGCACTCCTGTTCATCAGTAAGAAAAGAGATACCTCTTCCTAACCTGGCACCAATCAGACTTAGAAATTTACTGCTTTAACCTTGTGATTCAGGTGCCAAATTTAAAGTCACTGCTGTTTTTCTTAATTACAGTCCCTGAATGAACAGGGTCAATGAATGCAACAGAGGAGTAGCTGATTAAACCAGCGCACTAGCTTTAAATCAGACTTTATTCCATTTTCATATGATGGATGCACTTGATAGCACGCTAGCATTTTTCACTATTGAGCTTTGCCATAAATAGTATCGAATCATTATATATACATTACATATACATTTCCAGGCTGCCTTAAAAGCTTTTGGAAACTATCACAAAACAGTAACATCAACTATGCTCCACTTCACGCTACCCATGTCCCAGTTGGTTCTCACCCACGCACTCTGAGATCGGTTGATTTCGTCCTGTAGAAGTGTTTAATAAAACCCTTTTGTTGTTTTCTGCAGAGGGGGAAAATGTAGATCGTATCTGTTACATTTAGAGCAATGTGCTAGGTTAGGAAAAACTGAGTATCTGGAGTAGTAATACAAGAGAAAGCAAACTGTGCAAGCCATGCATTCACCACCTTTCCATAGACCTGTTCCCAGGAACGACGAGGGTGTGTTTTCCTCAAGGGCATCACAAAGCAGGCACTTAGTGTTTGAATAGAAGAAGGAGGAAAGAAGCAGAGAAATGAAAATTTCACTAGAAAAGACTGAAATTATAGTTTACAAATTGTCTTTGTCTGTGCACTCTTTATCAAGAGGTGTGTAATTATACAGCTTTGACATTTTCATCAATATACTCTCATTAATAACTCGGAAAATTATACCTATTTATAACTTCAACATATTTACAATATGCACTAACGTTCACATGGCACTGGTGGTAAAAACACCTGAGAATATTTTATTAATTCAAACCTTAAAGAAAAAAAAGGATCCAAGTTAGATGAGATACTAGGTTTGCAATATTAAAAAATGAAATTGAGAGGTAATTCACTCACTAGACATCAGAACTAAAGCGTTCCATTGCAAGTAACTTCAGCCTAAAGTTCAATGTGCACAGATTAAGAAAAAAACTACAACTGATGTCACCTGATTAGATTCTGTTAATGAGTACCGTAAGTATAATTAAGGATACAAATAAATATATAAAAAGCCTTCAAAAACGCTGTATTTTATATGCACAACAATTATTTACCAGTTATAGTTTGTGTGTGTTACTCCTACACCTCTTTTCTCCTTGAGCTGCTCCTCAGGCAGGTTTTGGTAATCTGGATTCCAAAACATTTAAAGTTGTACCGTGCTTCGAGTTGCTTGTTAAGCTTAAGTACTATCGACCTGCATTTTCCATATGGCAATTTAAAGTACCTAGTTACTTTCAGCTAGTAATAATACCTTGTCATTCCTCACAACGACAAGCAGCGTTATTTCTACTGACAACAGAGAAAAGTGAAAACGGGAGCTGTTCAATAAAAGGCCAGGAATAAAATAACTGTGGTGTGGAAAAAACCGAGGAAAACTAAACCAAATAAACAAAATCCTCCTCATGAGCATTAGCAAGAGGTTATACAATTTTTCTCAGCTAACTCTCCTGTTAACATTCATAAAGGTTTTTTTTTCATGGTGCTTTTTAAGCATCACTGTGCTCTGACTATTCTTCTACTGAGATTTTAAACTGTCAGATGAGGATGGGTAGGAGGAACTTGCCAATAAAAAAAAAAAGAATCTTCAATTTTCTTGGCAGATTCAGCTTTTCCCTATTAATGTTGAGATTATTTCTTCAACTATTTTGTTGCAAATATTTATGACTCCATATGGAACAACAGATGTTGAAGGGAAGGGATAACAGAAAAGACTTCATTTTCAGCAATTACCCCGCTACTTGTTGTCATACTGTAGGTGTTCTTAGTGCATCTATTTTACATACCACCCTGTCCTTTCACACACTGCGAAAATGTCAGTTTGGATAATTAATGTAATAACTTTAGTCCAAATCATTTCCACAATATTCATTTAGGGAAAAAAACCCCACATAAATAGGACAACAGGAGGAAGAAATCATGAAGTAAGAGGAAAGATAGGAATTGCTTTCCCAGTCCCTCTGGAGTATCCGATCAGGAAACATTTTCTTACAAAGTTGCATTACATCCTTACTACAAAATCTTTCTCTTTTTTCCTTTGAGACAGATTCCAGTGACTGCCACCACAAAGAGAAATCATACAAGAAACAGAAAATCAGAACTATCCAAGAAGCAATACAATACACAGCGAAATTACTGCATAAGAAAGGTGAAGAAACACAGGTTGGGTGTGATGAAGACAAAATTGAACAGGTTGACGGTGTTCAAGCTGAAGAAGTGTCTGTTAACCAAACTGGCAGCCTAGCAGCACAGGCAGGCAGAGCTGGCTGGTGAATGAGGGGTTTCACCGCGCAGACGGGGAGGTCCACTCCCAGGCAGGATTGCAAGCCAGCTCCTGGCCAAACGCAACTGCGATTAGTGAGGCATCCCGTTCAGATTAATAAACTGTGCGTTAGCATCCAACAGCCGGGCACGGGGGACCTGGGAAGGGTAATAACTCAATCCCAGCGCCATGCTGACTGCAGGACGTGGCTTCTGGGCAGGAGGTAGCTCCCAGAATGTAACTGGCAGAATGGGCAGCAGCATCTGGAAGCTGCCTGCAAAAGCCACCTACGGAGGTGTGCCTGAGGGGTGAGGAGCACTGTCATGGGCAAGCTCTGCTGATGCCATATACAGTAAATGCAGTACTCAAGAACTGACAAGCAAAACTGTGTATCCAAAAAAAGGCCGCCTGTGCTTCCACAGTCAGGCATTCTTTCACGTCCCACTCATTGTAACAAAAATATATAATGTGATTATAAATAATTTTCATCATCAACTCTCTTTATTGCACTATTTGATACCATAACCGATAATTCAAAACAGATCTTGCTAGAAAGATGCCACTTTTCCTATTCACAAAACTCACACAACTGCGTAAATGGTTCCAGATAGCTGTGATCAGTGGCACCAAGGTCTCAGCAGTATGGCACATACACTTGTGTTTCCATTTTGCACCTGAAAAAAAGTCCACCTGCCTGCTAAGGTGGCAACTGTGCCACCAGGAAAGGCTTTTCTGAAGTTGCCTTCCTGGCCCAGGGGACTATTCAAATGCCAGCTGTGCATACGTTAGGTGTGGCAAAGCATATAGGCCGTGCTCAGAATGGCGGTGTTCCCTTCCCCACGTCTGTGTTCCTAATCTCGGGCAAAACCAGGCTGGGATCAAGACACTCGTCACCTTCCTAGGTCCAGGCAGTAAGCGTAAGTCCTCTCTGGCCATAAGCAATCCTAAAGGTACACAGACCTGCAGACTAAGGAACGATGCCATTCCCTGACATCAAAGCTTGGTGATCACCAGCAGAACTGCCTGGTAGCCAGGCAGCAGCTGAGGGGCACTGGTGCCATCAGAAGAAGGTAAAGGAACTCGAAACCTCAGAGCTATCAATATTTCTGTAATGTGTTTGTCTTCTGTAGGATTATACATATACATAACATATATATAATTATTATAAATACTTATGTATTATATGATTTATGCAAACATAGTATAGTTTATCTCTTAATATATTTTAAAATAGTATCAAACTAATATCAATATTATAAATTCAATTTATTAAAGTACATGCATAAGCAGCAGTTAAGTCCTCCAAATATTTGAAGCAGGCAGAGTACTCCATTTCCTGACTATTCCTGAATAATTATTCTTACTTTATTAGGGTTTATTTTACAACTGTGTAAAATAGGTTATAAAGGACAATTCTGCTATTATGCCCTCCCCTGCTTAGGCTTAATAAATATTATATTCCACATCATCCATTAAAGCCAAGCAGTGGTGAAAATAGGAGTGGTAGTAATCTCCTCCACAGATGTAAAATACCTTTAATAAAATAAGGGTGTATAACAGTCAGGAACAAATTACTGAGGTCTGCTTTAATAAAATAGTACCCTTAAAGAAGTATTACTCTTAAGGTACTGACATCCCCACTGGTGATGCAGTGTATCCTTTCAAAGCAGTATAGCTTGTTAAAATGGCAAGATATCTTTTTGCAATAGAGTGTTTGTGTCCAAGCAGATACAGGGTTTGTATAGAATGCATCCAGGGAGCCATAAAACTGGTGGGAAACATATTTCTCCGTGGTATTTTAGTACTTCGAAAAATTCAATCACTGGGAAAAAATGTTTTGCTGTAAACATCTGAAGAGCCTTATAAAAGAAATGGCTTCCCACAGCACCTGCTTAAATAATTTTAAGAGGGAGTATGTCTTTGCTTATCTTCTAAAACTTGTGGAAAGCTTCTCCTATTAATTTCCCTGGTGCTGTCAGGCCAGGGCATTTTTAATCAGAAATAATTATGAGTGCAACTGGGAGATGTTCACCAGCAGGACTTTCGCATTGCAGAAATAAGGCAACTTTTGAAACTGATCGCTAGGAAAAATAGAACTGCCCTAACAGGAAAATATACCTAGAAAGACGATTACCTTAAAAGTTTCCTTCTGAATGAATTATGAATTCTTCAGATGTCAACAAAGTACTCCGCTTATAGATCCTGGTGTTTGAATTCAGCGGTTACACGTTGATTTTATAAACCCTGATTATCAACAAGGATGAGAAATTCATCCCTTTTTAATTTACCTCCTAACTGTTTTAATTCCACAGGTGAGTGGCAGCTCTGTGCTGTAGCTGTTACCACTAGGATCCCCACACAGCCCTGTTGCAGCCCAATTCCACACCGCGCACACCAACCCCTCCTGTCCCGCGGCACAGGCGGAGGGCACCGGGCTGTGCCCCAGCCCTGCCTCCCGCCAGCTCGGTTCTTGCCACAGCAACCAGTGCACAAAATGAGCACAAAATACAACATGCACTCATCTCTCAGTGCAGCAGCACTTCTAAGTGCCACCATTTCAATAGCGCTGGTAGCGCCTGCAGATATTAAAAGTTACAGAACTGAACCCAAATGCAGCTTGAGCCTCTCTTGGGCTAAGAAATGGTCAGAATTTGGCTCATCCCAGTCCTTCTACCCTCTTCAACTGAGAGGGCAAGTAATAGCCCCTCTGATAGAAATGTTGTCCTGGCATATCGATATTACATCTCAGTGACAGAATGATTAGACTCACATATATCAGCATTACAGCAGCTCCTGGTGTGGAGAGCCACATGTCCATAGCAACGTAGCACAAGTCTTTGCCACCAAATAATTACATGATGCTCTGGGGAAAGACAAGTTTTCCTAGCACACAGCCAATCTATCAAACAGCAAAACTCCTTCTGACCCAAATGGCAGCTGCGATCAGAGTATAAATGTAAGCTAACCATGAAATAGTCCACATCTCCTACTTTGCAGCCTAATAACTGTTAAGTCTACTGCTGTCACTTACCCTGAGCTCTTTCAAAAGATCAAAGACTGGGGAAAGAAAGAGGAAAACTTCTGCAGAAAGCTGCAGCTATCTGCCATTAATCTACTGTATTCTCCCTTCAGGTCAGCCTGAGCACTGTGTGTGGCCGCTGGGGAGCCTGGAAGCCGTGCAGCCACACGCTCCAAGCCTCCCACCTTGCAGGTGTAGCACCTCACCAGTGACCCGATCCTTATCCATGACTCCCGTCACGTATGTGAGACAAAACATCACTTGAAAAAAAAGTGTTAAATTAAGGATTTAAACCACAAGAGGCTAATTCCAGGGTCCTGTTTTCCTCTCTAACAATGCAGGAGTACAATTCCCAGCCACTGGTCAACTCTTCTCTGGGCCCAAGACCTCAAGCCCCTGTGCCATCGACCTGAAGCAGCATGGTGCATAAAGTTATGCTCTGTGACAGAATGCAGAATACAGCAAAGTTTGGCAGTAAAGCCGCATTGCTTAGGCTAGTTTCATTAACAACAGCCAAATATTTGCTGAAGGCAAAGCACAAAGCTGGAGAACTGAACAATGAAGATGTTTTTTGTCCTCACAGCCATGTGTATGTATAATCCCATTCTTTTAGTGATTTAGCATTGCAAACCAGGAAAATTTTGAGAACCTTTTGCCTCTAAATCACTATAGTTCATAGTAGAATTTATGACAAACAAAAAATGCCACTGGCACTGTTGTTACTAAACAAAATCTGCTAAACAGATTTTTGGATAAATCTCTTGGACTTACATGTTTCTCAACTAAAACCAACATACAAACCAAACCAAGTTACGCAGGAACCCAGAACTCCAGACCTCTCACACATTCGCAAACAGATTTCAAACCAGCCTTGGATTTGGTCAGTGGCTGAAAAACCCAGCCTCATGGACCCGCCACTTTCCAGGGCTTCCTGGAGAGGCGGTGCAGTGCCACAGCGAGCTCTGCAGCTGGCTCCCATGGCAAAACAGAGGGGAGAGAAAACAGCACCAACTCAAGCACCCTTCTGCTGCAAATACAGAAGATGACAAAACAACTGTGACCAAAACCAAAAACACCTTGCCCGTATTCAGTGAAAAAGTGAACAACTAAAAGGTATCAAGCAGTTGTCTCCATATTTTCTTCCAAATGACAGAAATAAGGCTCTGCATGTGTCCTTTTAGCGGGATTTCCACCAGGAGCATGAGCTTATTGACATTTGTAAGTCATATTAAAAACTCTGTGAGCATAAAACCCTTTAAAAATGTTTAGGTTTTGATTATTGTGACTTACGGGTTTCAGCAACCGAAGCATTTTCCTTTTAAAACTGGCTTACTCTCTTTGCGGGGCACATTAGAGTTTCACTTTGGTTTATTCTACCTCCTTGCTTTGAAACTGTGCATTACTTGAGAGAGTCACTGACGTATCCATTCATGATAGTGCACAAAATGAAGCTTAATGAATCCCAAATGCAATGTACTTCGTGTGCTAAAATCAACGTACATTGCCTGCTACAGTATCTCCCTGTGAAATTGAGGCATTTGCTCAGAAATGTCTCTCTCAACAGGGTCTTTTATTTTTCTGTAGCGCTTAACTGCCTTTTGTCTGCTGTTGTCTCCCTCCAGTGTTGCTCAGATGGCAATCTTTTATTCCTCGGGCAAACTCATTTGGAAAATGCTGGATGGGCTACAGCTGTGTACTGCTATGTAAGGTCTACTACGTGTCAAGCAGTGCTTTACACATGCTGAATAAACACAGTGAAGCAATGTTTTAGTTGATTATTAAAAAGGCAGGGTTCTAGACTGAGAGTAGCATTTAAAATCAGATTTAATCAGCTAGTTTTGTAAAATCCTGAAACATACTGATGCTGTACACTGCCATTCGAGCCCTGAAGTTTTCACAAAGGTTCCTGCAAGGCAAGGTGACAAAGGTAGTGACGAAGCTATTTCTGGGTAGTTTATGCAAAAATGCAAGTCTGCAGCCAATGAAAAACAAACAGCAGGTCCAAATATTAATGAAGCATGAACCTTACCAGGAAAGGTATTTTCCCCACAGTTCTTCTAAGAAATGAAATAAAAATATGAGTCTTTCGGGAGCCAATCTCCGTTCAGGTGCTGTGGAGCCTTTGCAGCTCAGTCGTTCTCAAACAGTAAAATATGTTCTTGCTATTATGATGTATAAAGTCTGGCTTTATACTCTCTAGTAGTAAATACTGCCTTAAAATCAATCTGCATTGCTCCTGACAAAGGTATCTGTTGGATATGCAGTCTAAAACCATAAACCGTCTCTTTATATGATTTGTTTAAACCAACAACTATTAGACTATGTAATATTTTTCCAAAGTCAGAATGTCAGAAATAACAGCAATAATCCAGAAAATTAAATTATTGGGAATCAAAATAATTGCGGATCCGAAAAAGGTGCATCTGACCCTTCACAGGACACTACCTGGGGAATCACAGATGTTTTTGAAGGACTATTTGAAAGTTTGGGCAATGAACCTGAAAGGGTTGTCAGGCACTGGAACAGGCTGCCCAGCGAAGTGGTGCAGTCACCATCCCTGGAGGTATTTAAAAGACCTGTAGATGTGGCACTTAGGGATGTGGTTTAGTGGTGGACTGGGCAGTGCCAGGTTAATGGCTGGACTCGATGATCTTAAGGGTCTTTTCCAACCTAAATGATTCTATGATTAATCTGAAAAGAAATCCATAGTCTAAATTCTTCTTTATAGCAATAACTGCTCTCCACTGACCGAATTTCTCTACGGCACTCTAGGAATCTATGTGAAACAATGCACTGTGAAGCAACTGATTTTTTTTTTCTCTTTTCCTTCAAAGGAAAAGGCCAATGCTGCCCTGAAATTTAGACTGCAAAACCTGGTAATGTCTATTAAGTGGCAGCACGAAGAACCTTCATCAGCTTGAAGTACACAGATTATCAATCAAATGAGAAATACGCGTGCAGCAGACGAAAATGGCAAACTGCTATAATTACAAATGATGTTTTGTGCATGATTGTGTCTCATGAATTGTTACAGGATGCTGTGAAAAAGAAAAAATCATTTGTATCCACAGTCCAGAATAATATGGTCCATTACAGTGATGTACTTTGGAGCAGAAATGTAATTTGTTATGTTTCACATTGTTTCTGTTCTATCCACTAGTTATCCTATATTTAGTTTTATTTTTCAAAAAGGATTAATTTACTTTAGAGAACTGACAGCTTATAAGAATATTTTAGTTTTGCTTGCAAGAACCATGAAAAAAAAAATGGCATAAAACTTTAGCTCCAAGTTCCCTAGAATGCCTACTGAGAATAAATTCTATGTTTATTTGTATTTCATTTTCCTTGAACAACCGCCTTTCCCTTGGGTATTTATTAAAAGCATAAAAAGAATGAGCCAAATTCACTTCTCAATAACATCCATTCAGCATTGTTGAAGCTTGTAAAATTGCACTAGACTAGCCAAGGGGAAAATTTTACTCACCAGTAAATATATGTAATTCTTTTTCTTGTTGAGAAGACCTACTGTTTAATCTTTAAATTCTGTCTGCTCCTGCTTATCAAAGAAGAAAAAGCATCTGTTTCGTTATAAATGTGTGACCTCACACAGAAATAGGTAAGATGTATATGCTCTATTTACTCATTCAGTTGTGGGTTACTTGGGGCAGTCCTACACTAGACATTTCCCATTGGACTTGTTGAAGACCCTAGCAAAGTTTCCATCGACTCCACGACACAAGAACTAGTTATGTATTCTTCCGTACTCTTTGCCTGAAGATTCCCATGAATAATCTCTACATCCTAAAATCCACAGACTGAGGAAGTGTTAGTAGCAGAATGGCTTAGAGTGAATTTGGCCATTGGGAAGGTGTCACGGTTTAACCTGGCAAGCAGCTAAACACCACAGAGCTGCTCTCTTGTTCCACCACCCTCCCCAGTCAGATGAGGAAGAGAATTGTGAGAGTAAAAGTAAAAAAGCTCATCAGGCAAGATAAAGACTACTTAATCATTAAAATAAACTAAACTGAAGTAATAATAATACCAATGAGCTGCAACAAGAATAGGAACAACAATAACAAAGCAATCAAAAGTTATGCTCAGTGCACAAACAGCAGCCACTGGCCGCACACCAATGAAGACATGACAAAGGAGGGGTAAGCCTCAGGAACTGAGATGAGTCGTCATCATGAAGCAGAAGAGAAGAGAAGGGATCCAAGGAGGGATCAAAGAAAGGAAGGAAGAGATTGTCCCCAGCAAACTCCCGCATTTACAGTGAGTGTGACATTTAGGGGATAGAATACATTTTTAATGATCAGCTCGGATCATACCCAGATCATCTGCCCTGGGTCACCTGTCCCAGAGAGTCTCGGGCTTTCACTTTCCCTCCATCATCTTGTGCAGAGAGAAGAAAAAACCCCAAAAGAAAGACATGTTCAGGTAGAGACTGAAAAACAAACCTTGAAAAAATGTAAATATTGGCATGCTATCAATATTAGTCCCAGAACAAGCTACTAGCTACATGTGGGAAGAAAATAATGGCCCTTCTCAGTGCAAGGTTGGAAGAGCATTTTTATGCTGCAAATGGTGCATGACAGAGACATCCACTTTCGTAGCAGCTAAACTAACAAAATCCACAAAAAATGCAATGAAACTATAACCACAAATGAGATGGTTAACAATGCAGCAGCTAAGTTGTCTCCACACTGTGCCCCTCTCACCTCCTGGCCCAAGTTTCCATCAGGCCAGGCTGTGCTACCCAGGGTCGCTCTTCACCTACCAGCGCAGATGTCTTGATACCACACAGAATTAAAAACCCAATTCCCATTTATATAGGATCACTTCTCCCAGTGCTGCTGACCATCGTAGTGGTTTCTGTCCAGTCTGCTTCTGTCTTTTTCAAGAGAGCTTGCAGGAAAAGTCATTAGACAGTTAACGTTGTAGCATGCAACTACGGCTCAAATGGAGTACATGGCCAAGAGCAGGGGTTAGTGTTTCTTGCCTGCTGCTCCCCAAGAAATTACAGTTTATAGCTTGTTAGTAGAAAAATGGTGTCTTTAAGATCTAAGCCAATGTTTTCAGAAATATCACAGATTGTCTTTATTGCCAGCATAACAAACCCCCCAAAATATAATAGCAAGCAATGTGACCATTGCCCTTGGCAGCACCATTAAACTGGGCAGTGAACTACTTCAAATAGCTGCGAGTGTTAGACATTAGTTCTGCCTTAAGTAGGTTGCTTTTAACAGTCAAATGTGCACTGCAGTCTATCTGAACATTAAAAGCACCTTTCAAACTTAATTTTACAGAAATGTTAACGACCAGAACAAACTACTGAAGGCAAAAAAGAAAAGTAATTATTTCAACAGATGAAAGGAAGCAGTAAATTAACACTCTTGTTTTAAAAGGGGGCGGAGTAACTTATCTGCTTTAAGGAAATCCCATTAAATGTAGGTACTATGGATATTTCACTTAACAAGTTTATGATTTGGGGTTTCTTTTCTCTTCTGGCCTTTAAAAATGACGTTTGAGGCAAAGGAGAGCTGTAAATCTTTAATCAAAACACACCAAGTTCCAGAAATGCTGTCTCAAAATCATAGCAGCAGAATTAGTTCCTAAATATCTACTTATGTGTCATGTACACACGTGTACATGAAGGGAGAGAAAGGAAAAAAAGGAACAGAACAGAACAAAGCCTTCAACAGCAACAACCTTCATGTCCACAGAGGCCTCTCAAGACTAAAGAAAGGAGCAAGACAGAAGCAGAATGACTCAGAAGTATTCCTAACGTACCACCAGTGCCTACATACATTAAAAAATTAGGGACAGCTAAACTAATCCTATTATTACGTTAAAAATTATCTAGGGAGAAATTTGTCATAGCTCAGAAAATGTTAAAAGCTGTTTGTTATAAGATACAAAACATACCATTTTTGGTACATGAGCCGTACAATTCAGTGTGCAATTGCACACTGTACAATTCAGTGCCATTTTGAACACTGTTTAAAACAGTCACTGGCTTGCAAGCAAGATTTTGTTACCACACGTGTTGCAATATGGAAGCAGATCATAGACAATTCCAAAAGGAATTTCAGATACGTATTTTAAAAATATTTACAGCAAAATTTCGGGGATCGTTATTTTTTGTGGACACGCACTTTCCACACAATAAAAAAAGGTACTGATCTAAGTGTGGGGTTTGAAAATAATTTATTCTGTATAATCAGCATAGCTACATATGCTTTTCATTCTGAAATCACTCATTTGCAGACTTCAAATGATGAAATAGTAATTATTCTCATGACTTATAGATGTCCACTTTGAAAATATGGCCAAACGTAAGGTTTATTCAACACAGCTGCATTGCTGATGAAAGTGTCTTTAATCTTGGGTTTTAATTAATAATTTTTCATAAAGGATACTTTGGCAGATAAAGATATGATATTGTATACGTATCAGTTTGCCAGTGTTCATGCATATTTCTGTAGAAACTTAATGCTATATACACACACATTCATGTAAGACATACATGACCTAAGAACAGCATTCAGAAATTAGCAATACTGAAGTAAATTGAGAATCAGAAAGTCAGGAAAAATGGATGATGTGGTCTCAGAAAACACTGGCTTTCACAGTAAAGCCAACGTAAGTAGTTCCCATGCCCTGTAGCACAGCTCATCAGCCCCCATCTTCTAGATGCCTATTTTTAAATATAAATAGAGTCTCTTCCCTAACACCTCTGGATGATATAGGATTGTTGTTTTGGGGAGACATTTCCTTGCTTAAGGTATTTTGATGTGGAAATAGACACCATCTGGTTCATTCTTATACATTACTTAAATCATGGCAGTTAACGTCACTTCACATAAAAACAGGAGTGAGAGTTGCTTAAGGTCCTTTTTGTTTGCTACCTGAACAAAACGTATTATCTCATCCAATTTAAAGAAGCAATTGAGGGAAGTGTGGAAAAGTACATGTAGAGTGCAGCCTCTGATGCACAGAGTCTAGGCAGGTGACATCTCAAGACTTCACCCTGGTGACAGGTAGAGAACAGCCTGCCCTGATGCTGACCAGCAGGCAGGACACAGGGGCTGGAAGCAACGGGACTGATGTGACCAAGATGGAGACTTCCCAAAGGAGAAAGGCAAGTCTGGTGGGAAGTCACCGCATGAAGGCTATGTCAGAAGAGCAGAACGTCATCTGGGAGACGACCAGAATCGCAGAATGGCTGAGGGTGGAAGGGACCTTTGGAGGCCACCTTGTGCAATGCCCTGCTCAAGCAGTGCCACCAACAGCTGGCTGCCCAGGTCTGCCTGGAAAATCTGATTAAACGGCTGAGAACGTAGAGTTCCAACTCAGGATATTTAAAACTAGAAAGGTTAGAAAGAAATAAGGTATAACAGGAAAAGGGTTGGCAGTTAAGCAGATTACTGGTATGAAAGGAAAAGTCTACTCCACAAATCAAGTCTCCCTTTAGTAGCCTCTGATTGCTCAAGGGTACTAAGGGGACAACTCAAGGAATAAGCAACAGCTGAAGACAACCCCTCAAGACAGGACTATAGGGTGGAAACCCCTTAACCCTTGTACTGGACCCACTCAGAAACTGCCACACACGCTACCCAAATCAAGCTGCAGTCTGCCATCTCTGTGTCGATCACCCACATGTTGGATCAATCGTTATTTGGTATTGAGTTATGACAAATACCACCGCATCCAAGCCTTCAAACAATAACTTCTACATCTTCAAATACATTATGGCAGTGCTGCTGCTATAAACACATCTGCATTAAATATTAGGGTAGGAAGCGTTTGTGAGCCAGCAGTCTAAAATCATAAGTTTTAGCTGCACACAGCAAGGTATACGCTTATTTTAAAATAAATGTGAAATTCAGTCTTCCACAAAAGCAGCAGTGTCATGAGAAAACTCGAGCTTTAAGTTTTGTAAACGCTGCGTTTTCAATATTGGAGTGTCAGTCTTCATTCACTCTCTGACAAGGTTGTCAATCAGACGGCAATCTAGTTTTGTAAGACTTTAACCAAAGATCAAAGCAGTGATACTGCTGAGTTCACATTACCTTCTCAGAGATAACTACTTGAACACTCTCACAGCCCTGCATCGATATTAACTTTGCACCATTCCTTCCAAGGAAATAAAAGAGCACAAAGTTTGACAGCCCTTCTCGCTTCTGTTCTCAGCCCTAATCTAAACTGAACCCCAGTCCTCATCCCCCCTGCCCCTTTATAACTGCCACCTGGATATTGAGTTGAGGACCACAGGACTTGCATTCAGCTAAACTCCCATCAATTAAAAAGCAAATGAAACGTGCTTTTTGTCTCCTTTGGGAAACACACTGCATATCTTTTACTCAATAACAATAGTTGGGCAATAAAGAGATGAGTGAGCAAAACGTGGTATATCATCGGTTTGCTTTTGACTTCAGCCCAATGGCAAATGAAAGGCATCCAAAATCAATTTCCAGAAGCTAATAAATTCAATATGTGAAAGCAGTGAAAATATAACTTTTGCAGCCTCATCATCAAGCTGATTTGTAAGCAAAGCTGGGCCCAATTCCTGCACACTATGTCACCCATATTTTCAGTTTCATGCAGGTAATATACTGTTTGTACAGAGTTTATATGCTGAGGCTAAACACAGAGATATATATATCTTCTTTCCACAAACATATGTCCTGGTAATATCATAATAAAAATCTGAATGTACTGTGCCCAGGAAACCATGTTGATCACTATCAGTTAGTTCCTCCGGTAACAGCAAAAGAAAGGTGAAGGCTAACGCTGCACGCAAGGGCATGCTCGAAGCAGAACGACTGCTTTCCACAGCTCCGCAGCACTTTCAGTACAGCCCTCTTTATGGGAGCACAGGGAGGGGGGTGCTGGGGTTTTTATTTGCTTGTTAACTGCCTGAGAAGCTTGCCAGACCATGCCCATCTAAAGGCAAGCTTCCAAAGAGAAATGAATTGACCGTAATTACAACATAATTTAAAGTACTCCTTGAGCAATGCTGAAACAACACAGAGGGCTTCCACTTACTCGAAGCAGTTACTTCAAATTTACATGAGAAGAAAATTTCATCCACAGTTTCTACCATGACAAAAGAAACCTTGATTTAGGGTCAAGTCCATCCAAATGAGTCAGTGGCAACTGCTCTTAAGAGCTAAGTAGCCTTTACCAAGGGGCTTCCTACAAGATGTGATTTTGCAATGCAATTACAACTAAACTACTTGAGAAAGTGAGGGCAGCATGCATGTACCTCACCTGGCTCGTAAGCCAGGACTGACTCCTATGAGAGCAGTGATGATGAACCAGTGGTTACACACCAGACTTGTACATGCAGCATGAAAAACCCCAACAAATACCAAGCCAAGGCATGTCAACAAACAGTGGTGCAGCAGGCCTGGGAACTGTGGGTCTGTATTGGAAAAAATCACGATCATAATTTCAGAAAGCAGCAGCTTCTATTTCTGACATTGCCAGTCTACATGGTGCCTTTTGGATTTTTCGGTTGATGTGAACCAACTGCAAACAGCAGTATTATAGAAGGTCAAGGAAACTCCTCTAACTTAGCTGGAGGTGTTTAACAGTGTTAACATTTTCTTGGGCTGTAGTACTTAGTTTAAAAGAATCAATAAATAAATAAATAAACACCGAAATCAAACAGGCTTCTGACCTTGGAGATTTCTGTGTCAATATATGGATTTATTTGTTTCCTGTAGAAAAAGACATAAAGAGAGAGAAAAGAAGGCAGGCAGGCAAGCTGGGTGCTGCACTGGGTTTGAATTGCCCGTGGACAGAGTGTAACTGAAGAATGATGGTGTATGTGGAGCGGGGACATGTGCAAGTTTCAGAAAACAGCAGGTGGGGAAAACTGTGGAACAGAATTCTATTTAAAAGGGAGAAGTTAGAACTAGGTGAGAACGGTAAAGGAATCACACTTAGAGTGTAAAATATTACTTCTGTCACTTAGTTCATCCTGTGAATGTGTCCAGGTTTTTCCTTCTGAGAACAGAAGCAATGGGAAATGTCTCTTACTCTATTTCTTCATCAGAGCCTCATCCTCCTCAGAAGGTGGCAGCTTTTGATAGCCTAGACTGTTATTATGGGACCTGAGACAACTATTTCCTCACACTGCAGAAAACACTACGCTTATTTTTCATGTTAGAAATATCAGATCTTGTTTCCTGTCTTTGCTTCAGCATTTTACTGACCAGATGAAAATGAGTGACTATAAAACCCGACTCAAATCTGAATTACACTGTAAACCTCTCTTTTTGTTTGTATTTGTTATATCTATTTTACCTGTTCACCTCTAATGTGAAGCAAGAGGAAATAATTCTTTTAGTCTCAAATACTATTTCTCTAGCTGAAGACAGTCTGTTTCATGCCCGCTCTCCACACTTTCAGCTTTATAATACACCTCCAGCAAAACCAGAACATTTAAGAGATCATGTTACTGCTATTTCTGTAATACCAAACAAGCACAAGAGTATCTTTCAGATTTCCTTTGCAGATATCTATCTGGACTTCTGCAAGGCCTTTGACACTGTCCTCCACAACATCCTTCTTAAGTTGGAGAGGTATGGATTTGATGGGTAGACTGTTCAGTGGATAAGGAATTGGCTGGATGGTCACATCCAGAGAGTAGAGGTCAGTGGCTCGATGTCCAGATGGAAGACGGTGACAAATGGTGTCTCTCATGGGTCTGTGCTGGGACCAGTGCTGTTTAGTA
>NW_010170061.1:7968-8946 GCF_000695765.1 Mesitornis unicolor | reverse complement strand
TCCTCTCCCCTCCATCTGTGCTCTGGTGTGGCTCTGCCCTCCCTGGCCCAACCCTTGTGTTGCTGTGGGGAGCACAGCCAGTACCAAGGCATGGCACAGGTAATGTGGGCCTGGGGGGAAAGATGGGGTGAGCAGTGCCCGCTGCCATGGCCTGTTGTGAGTTCACCCCACAAGCAGCTATACACCATGCAGGTCCCTCAATCAACTCCTCTCCTTCCCTGGTGGGATGGGGGAGAGATTGGGGAGAGTAAAAGAACTCATCAGTGGAATTAAGGACTATTTAATAATTATCATAAACCAATCTGAAAGAACAACAACAACAACAACAACAATAATAATAGTAAAGTGTAATACGTATAGGAACAGCAGGCCCTGCCCATATGGCAATGAAAATGCGACAAGAGATGGGGGAGCCTCAGGAACTGAGATGGGCACCAGCACCAAGGGAAGGAATTGAAGGGGTCGAAGGGATCATCGCCTGTAATCTCCCCAATTTCCAGTGCTGTGACTATTATGGGATAGATCTATCTGTATGGGGCGTCTGGGATCACACCCGGATCATCTGTGCTGGGACACCCAACCCAGACTGTGCAGGGCTCTTGCTTCCCCAGTCCTCTTGTGCAGAGAAAGGGAAATAAAACAAACCAAAAGAAACTCTGAACACTTGTTCAGGTAGAGACTGAAAAACAAACCTTGAAAATTGTAAATACCGGCGTGTTATCAGCATCTGTCCCAGCACAAGCTACCAGCTTCTGTGAGGGGACAAAAAACCCTCTATGGGCAGTTTCCCCCTCACAGCTCCCCCAGCCCCTCTATGGGCAGGTTCCCCCACGTGTCCCCCTGACGCCACTTCTCCTGCAGACGCTGCTGGACCTGGGAGCCTCCCCAGACTACAAGGACAGCCGGGGGCTGACGCCGCTGTAACACAGCGCCATGGTGGGGGGCGATCCCTACTGATGCCAGCCGCTGCTGCACGAC
>NW_010170061.1:0-7952 GCF_000695765.1 Mesitornis unicolor | reverse complement strand
TGGCAGGAGATCCACCAGGTGGGACGGACAGAGGGGTTGTCCCGTCCCTTTGGGTGCCATGGGGACACAGTGGCCACCTCAGGGTCCAGGCTCCTGTGTGGACTTGCATGAGGGGTGCCAGCTCCAGCTCCCATCCCAGGCCATTGCTCAGGCCTCGCTCCGCGGTCTCTGGGATCCCCCCAGGTTATGGTGGGCCATAGGATGGTGTTTTGGGATCTAGGTCCAATGCCTGAGGTGTCCTGGTTCCAAACCAGTTGTGTCTGTCCCTGTCTTACACATTGACAAGTGGATTTGGTGTAGGGAGGTGTGGGGTGGGGTTTAGGGGACCTGGCTTTGTGCTTCAGGACCGAGACCCTGTGGGAGAAGCGAGGATGCGCTTGGCCCTGCCCCAAGTTCCTGTCTCGGTCCATAGGAGGACAGGGGGTCTTTGGGCCCCCAGCCTCCCGAAATGCCCAGCTCCCAGCCCCTGCATCCCAGCACAGCTGAGGATGAGAATGAAGAACCAGGAGATGTGTGTGTGATCCCAGTTTACCGGGTATGACTGGGTATGACTGGGTGTTTACTGCCATCCTGCCCGGCCTTGGCACATCTTTGAGGATGGCTGGTCCTGGGATGGTCCAAAGCAGAGGAAATCACCGCACCAGTGCGTTACAGATGCGGGTCTGGTGCCCTGCTCTTTGCCTGCTCTTAATTACACTGAGAACAAACGATCTGGAGGAGGCCCTGGTACTGCTATGGTGCTGATCCCAAATTTGCAATTGATGTAGAGGTGATTTTTCCAATAAGCATTCAGGTGTGTATCGCTGTAGGAGCAGCAGTGGGTGTACGCGCATGTTAATGGCACTTTTCGGGTTACAGGTCCAGCCTGGTTCAGCTTTTCTAGCGTGGATGAACCCCACAGAGGACGTTTCGGGGTTTCTCATCTTGCTGCTCCCTGATTGTCTCCCTCTGTTTCTTGTTCCCGTTTTCCGTTGCGGGCAGGCATGTCGCTATGGCCACGTTCAGCACCTGGAGCACCTCCTCTTCTACGGGGCTGATATGACTGCACAGAACGCCTCAGGAAACACTGCGCTTCACATCTGTGCTCTCTATAACCAGGTACCTCTGGGATCTGGGGCACGAGAGCAGGAAGGTGTGGATGGGCACCAGGCACCTGGGATAGAGAGGGCACGGCTTTGGGCTGGAGCCTCTTCTCGTTGCCATCTCCGTCCCCAGGCCCAAAGGTTCCTCTGAGCCGTATCCACACTGTCCTGGGGTGAGGCAGTGCCTGCTTTAGCACCAGCTCCATTTGGGGTTTCTCCAGAGGCAGGTGGCCAGAGCTTATGTTCATGTCTGTGGTTCAGTCTGCTCCCATTCCCAAGATGGTTTTGCTGATTTACTGCCTCATCAGTTCTGTAATTCTTCCCCTGGTTCCTGTTCCTCCTTCACAGCAGGTCCTCGTTAGGGGTTGCAGGGGTGGAGGGTGCTAATTTGCCCAGGTGCTCACATTTAATTTAAAGCGGGCAGCTGCATAGGCAGGGCTTGTTGGCCACATGGGATGGCTCTCAGCCTGTCCTGGGTAAGGGGTATGGGCTGGGGTCCTGTCCTGCTCACAAACACCCCTAAATTCTTGCTGCGGAGCTGTGGATTTTGGAAAGGATGGTCCAGGCAGCACAGGGCACCGTTTCTGTTGTGTTTTCCTTGTGGTTGGAAACCCCAAATCAGGAGAAGCTGAGGGTGGAGGAGCCCAATCTGATCTCATGCACCCTCCGCTCTCCTGGCATATGCAGGTCAGTATCTGAGGGTTTCTCCTGCAGGTTTTGTTTCCTCCTAGGGATTTTGTACATTGTATCATGTCTTGTGATGATGAAGCGAGTTTTCAGTTTCCGAGGCGCTTTAAGGATCGCTCCCTGTTAGGTTTTGTGACAGGAGGTGGTACCTGGAGGCTGAGTTGTGCCTTGTTCCATGCTGGGTGCATCCTGCACACTGGGGGCTTGTGTCCCCTGCCCGCTGGGGTGGGTGGGTGCAGCGGCATTAAAACGTACAGGGCATGAGTTATCATCACTTGGAAACACAGCGCCTTCAAAGCAAAAACACCGAGGGGCTGTAGGAAACAGCAGTGTGGGGCCGTGTGGTGGCCGCTGTGCCCATAGCCGTGCTCTCAGGGTGATATTTGGACATGGCCGTGGTGCTCACGGGTGGGTGGGCTTGGCCAGCCTGGGGTGGGGGTGAGCGGTCTGTGGGGGCTGAGCATCCTCCCTCGCCAAAGGAGGCTTTCTGGAGCCACATGGGTCGCTGTCGGTGATCTGCAGCACTAACCAGTCTCTCCCTTTCCCAGGAGAGCTGCGCTCGGGTTCTCCTCTTCCGCGGCGCCAGCAAAGAGATCCGCAACTACAACAGCCAGACGGCGTTCCAGGTGAGACCCCGGCCCCCAAACGGCGCCTGTGCCCTGCGGGGGGGACCAGGGCAGCCCCTGCTGTGTGTTCTGGGCCACATGGATCAGACCCATTGATGGGGATATCTGCTCTGAGAGTGAACTGGTGGGGATTGAAGAGAAGGTGTAGGACGTGTGGAAAGGACTGCAAAGGAGGTGTCTTATGGTGGGAGAAGGAAAGCTTGGCTCGTCTGGGCATGTGTAATAGAGGCGGAAAGGAGAAGTTATTGCTGCCCATTTGCTACAGCAAATGTTAGAGAAGGAGCAGAACCCTTAGAGATAAAGGACAGCGCTGCCGCTGAAATGAACGCACCTACGCTTGCTGTTAATGAACTTAAACTGCAGGTTAGAAGAGCTCTGGGCACAGGAGGAGTGAGGCTGGGATGGCTTTCCAGTCATTACTTGGGGTAACGTGGGTGGAAAGGGGAAACGCGGTTGTTTTGCTGCCATAACACCGCAAATCGAGGGATGTGGCTGCCTGTGGGTGGTGGTTTGGGATCAGGAAGTCTCTGCCCATAAAAGGGCTGCTTTGCCCTTCTTTTTTGGAGTTTTTAACCTGGAATGGCAGCTCTGGCTGTGCTCTCACTGAGCCATGGCCATCTGCCCGAGCACCTTTTGGAAACGCGGTGCTCGGTGTCCACCCGGTGCTGACGCCCGGTGCCCCTTGAGAGCAGCGAGTGTCCATTGGCTCTGGCAGCCTGGAGCTGCGGATCAGCCCTTTACAGAATCACAGAATGGCTCGGTTGGAAAAGCCCTCCGAGATCATCACATCCAACCGTTCCTGTCTACCCCCTAAACCATATCCCTAAGTACCTCGTCTACCCGCTCTTTAAACACATCCAGGGATGGTGACTCCACCACCTCCCTGGGCAGCCTGTGCCAGCTTCTGACGACCCTCTCAGGAAAGAACTTCCTCCTTATCTCTGACCTGAACCTCCCTTGGCACAGCTTGGTGCCGTTTCCCCTTGTTCTATCCCCCATCACCTGGGAGAAGAGCCCAGCACCCACCTCTCTACAACCTCCTTTGAGGCAGTTGGAGGTGGTGATGTGGTCTCCCCTCAGCCTTCTCTTCTCCAGGCTAAACAAGCCCAGTTCCCTCAGCCGCTCCTCATCAGGCTTGTTCTCCAGAGCCCTCCCCATCCTTGTGGCTCTTAGAAATGCCTTTCCTCGCTTCTCCAATGCCGTTTATCACGGCTTTAGGCCACCGAGTCTCAAGCGTGCCCACGGTGATGTTGTCACCAAAAAACCAGATGAGAAGAACTTGCTGACACCGATGTGGTGCAGATGAGCAGACACTTCTTTATTACGGCCGGGCGTGAAGGGGAATGGTTTCACCCACAATGCACACCTTGCCTGGTGCGTTTACACCTTATAAAGGATACATAGGTGCATATGCATACAATTTCACATGGATAATTAAAATAACTCCTCGTGCTCCCGATCATGCAGCAGTCTTTGCAGAATTTGGGTCTGGGGTGGCTCTGTCGCCCCCACAGACCCCAGACTTAAAAGGGAGAGAGAGAAGAGACCTGAGAAGAGTCAAGGACCTGGCTGAAAAAGCTGAGAGGCTGTTTTGCATAACAAAGGTGTAAGGCTCCAGTGATCCTTAGAGCAATAAATCTTTCATCCTTGGTTCACTTTACAGAATGGGTCGTTGTTGGTGATCACTGGCCTGGTTATTTGGATGTGTGTTTAGGTTGATGTGCCTTCAGATAGGGGTACTTTTAGGTAGATGTACCTTTAGATAGAGGTCTTTTTAGGTAGATGTACCTTTAGATAGAGGTCTTTTTAGGTAGATGTACCTTTAGATAGAGGTCTTTTTAGGTAGATGTACCTTTAGATAGAGGTCTTTTTAGGTAGATGTACCTTTAGGTAGAGGTACCTTCAGATAGGGGTCTTTTTAGGTAGATGTGCCTTCAGAAAGGTGTCCTTTTAGTGGAGGAACATTTTAGATGTACTTCTAGTGGATAAACCAAACTGTAACTAACACAGGGCTATGCACAGGTTCATTAGCAGCTTTAACCCTTCTAAACCAGAATTCCACCGCTATTTTTCCCTGTATCCATCACGATGTCGTGGCCCCTGAGGCGCAGCTGCTCTCCTTGCACGCCTGCGGTCGGCACAGGCAGGGGTTGCTGTGCAGAGGCTCTGTACGTGCCGTCAACCTGGGTTGTGCTGTGCCAGCGGTGCCTCCTGTGCGTTTTGGGGTGTCTGGGGAGCCTAGTGTGTCCGGAGGGGCTGACTTTACCAAAAAGGCCCCAAACCCCTGTGCCCTGTGGGTGCTGCGAGTGCTCCGGGGAGCCAAGGTGCTCTCTGACCGACCCAACCACGGTGAAGCAGCCATGGTTGTCCCCTAAGCCCTGCCACAAGCTGCTGCAGCGGTGCCCTGCTCTGCATGAGGACATTTCACTTAATTTTAAGTATGTTTTAATTCAAATTAGACATACTGTCCTAAAAAGAGTGCTCTGAGAACGGTGTGGAGATAATCAGCGATGAATCAATCGAGTGCTCGGTGTAAGGAGCCTAAGAACGCTTACGTGGTTTCAGGAGAGGAATACAGAGCTCGTAATCCTGTTTAAAAGCAATTTCTTTGTTAAGACCAAGGCTGTGGTGCTTACGAGCTGTGCTGCGTGTTGGGTTGATGCTGAGAGGAGCAAGGGCCTCGGGGTCAAAGTGATGCCCCGTGTGGGTCTGTGCCCTGCCACGTGCAGGAGCCCAGGTCTGCCCCACGCCGTCAATGCTGCTGCTGGGGGTGGTTGATCCCTGTGATCCCCTCGGCGCCCAGCTCTGTCCGCTCCGCGTCCCCTCCCGTGGGCAGAGGGAGGTGATGGGGCTGTCGTGACCTGAGACTGCTCTGGGGTCTGGGGTGTTCCCATCCGACTGCTCTCCTATTTCATGTAAAAATGCTTTGATTTCATGTAAAAATGCTTTGATTTCATGTAAAAATGCTTTGATTTCATGTAAAAATGCTTTGATTTCATGTAAAAATGCTTTCCAGGGAAGGACCTCTTGCAGGAAGCTGCTGCCTCCTTTTTGGGATGAGCTGAGCTTTTGGGATCCAGATACGGAGCAAGGGCAATCTTCTTGCTGTGGGTGCTTGCAGGTGGTGGAGGGAGCACGCAGCTCCCATTTTGCAGAGCCCTGGTGGGTCTGAATGAGCAAAACCCAGCGTTTGTCTCTTCCTTTTCCAAGTGCTGTGGCTGATTGGAAGTTTTGGTCCCCAAGAATGAGAGCCGTGTTAATCCAATCAGTTTGGTTATGAGCAAACCCAAACCGGAGCCTGGCCTTGCTGTGCTGTGCTCCCTCTGGTTCCCAGCTTTCAGACTCCGACTCTCTGCTTGTTTGATACTTCAGAGCACCTTGAGGTCACCATCCACTGCAGCAGCGAGCGCTTGCTCGGGTGTCACCATTGCCACCTGCCTGCAGCGGCGTTTCGGCAGAGGGAGCGTGCCCTGCCCCAGCCGCTGCTATGGACACCCGCGCTGCTGCGTGGCTTTGGTCGCTTGGCTGCCCTCACCTCCTGGTAATTTGATTGCTGCTGTTAATCAGATAGCCCGGTGTCAGCCCCTGAGATGACTCGAGATAGCAGCGAGTAATTCAGAGGCTTTAGGAGTTGTAATCCGCTCCGTTATCTTCCCTATGGCAAATCCACGTGCGCGCGTGGCCTGCGTGGTGGGCAGGGGTGCCGGGAAGTTCAGGATCTCAATGTCAGGCTGTGCTTTGCCTCTCAGGAGGGTGAAGGCTCGTCCCTAAGCCTTGTTCAGCAGTGGATGCTGTTTTATCTCCTCCCCGTGGCTGGTAGCGCTGCAGCGCAGGGGCAGAGTGGGCTCAGGGTGAAGAGTTTTCCCAGAGAAACTTCCCTGGCAATCTGCATCCCTGTCTTCCCGAGCTGGGTTTGTACCCACATCTGTCTCCAGCTGCTCAAGCTGGCTTTTCATCCAGAAACTGTTCACTGGGGCATGGAGCGATAGGACGAGGGGTAATGGCTTTAAACTGGAAAAGGGCAGATTTAGGATGGACCTGAGGAAAAAGCTCTTCCCCATGAGGTGGCGGCTCAGTGGCACAGGTTGCCCAGAGGTGGTGCAGGCCCCATCCCTGGAGATATCCAAGGTATTGATGGGCTCTGAGCACCCTGATGTGGTGCCAATGTCCCTGTCAGTGCAGGGTTGGGCTGGATCAGCTCTAAAGGTCCCTTCCAACCAGCACATTGGTGATCCTGTGGTAAATTGTCTAAGAGCATCCCCTGTGCAGATCCAGTCGTTCCCAAAGCTCCCCAGCCTCATCCAAATCCTTCCTCTCACAGAAGGATGGAGATGCCATTTTCCAGGCAGGGTGCTGCACACTCAAAACGCATTGGATGGGAAGAAAGTTGGGGTTTTTTGTCAGTTGTTAACTTCCATCTGCTTTAGCCGTGTCGCTGACCAGAAGCAGAGCACTGGTTGTGTCTCAAACCTCCCTTGTGCCTTGAGGTGCCCACTGACGGGACCTGGGACCATGGCCCCAGCAGCACGCGTTGTCAGGAGCCTGTGATGGGAAATACGGGCGCTCAAGGGGCTGTGGAAACCGGTGGTGGCTGTGGTTGATGTGATGGACCCCCTGTCCTTGCTGAACACAGGGAAGGTGCCCAGCGAGCACCGAACACGTGGACAGGCGCCTGGGCGGTTGTGCGGTGGCTGTGTTGGTGGTGTCCTCCCTCCACCAGTGCTGTGAGCTGGTTCCCGGGAGCTGAAGTCCTGCATTCACCGGGTTGAGGTCAGGATTGTGACACTGGGCAATGTGTGGTCTCTTCAGAGGATGAAGGCTTCTCTCTAAGCCTTGTTCTTCAAAAGGTGATTTTTTTGGTGCTGTGATGAGGTCGCCCATCCTCACCACTGCATTCTTGTTCTTCAAAAGGTGGATTTTCGTACTGAGATGAGGTTACCCTCCTCACCACTTCAGTCTTTTTCTTGCACAGGAGTGCTGATAGCTCAAAGTCATCCAGGTCAGCCTGCCTGCGGTTCCTTCTGGTTTTTAGTATTGAGCAGCAGCTGCTGCTCAGCCGCAGCATTTTGGGTTTCTCTCTTCCCTTTCATTAGTGCCAGGTTGACAGTGATTGCAAAGAGAGGACCTTTTGGATTCTGTGAATGGCCGTGTCCCTCCCTGAGCATGCAAATCACACGATTTGACTTGGAAATGAAGTCATTTACCTCTGCAAGCTGAACTCCACCAGCATGATGATCCACAGCCGGTGCTGTGATGGGCCATGGGAACAGCCCTCCTGTGTACAGGGGAGTTGCACACCCAGCTGATGGGAAGGGGTTGATGGGGTCCTCAGTGACAAGTTACAGGGGCAGGAGATGCCCTCAGCTCCTCAGGAGTCACTGCCTGTGGCTTGGACCCACCTTGCTGTGTGCCGAGACCCCCAGGGCCGTTCCTGCAGGGCTCCCCCAGTCTGTGCCTGTGCCAAAGCTGCAGCTTTCCCAGACACAGAATTTGTGTTTGTCCTTCTCCATTTAATGGGGATTGTTGTGGGCAGACGCTCGCTGTGAACCCCTCTGCC
>NW_010170060.1:34194-34575 GCF_000695765.1 Mesitornis unicolor | reverse complement strand
TGCGAGGGACGGGGCTGAACCGGGGAGGCCAAACTGTCTTTTTGTGTTGCTTAATTTTATTTTTTTAACGAGGCTAAAACTTCTTGTGAGGACGCATTAAATAATTTTATTGACGTTCGGACTTATAATGACATCTTCTGTGAAGGAAAAGCACAGATTGCAGTGAAATGTGAAAGCTACTGCGGGTTTCTCTGCAGTACAGCTGTGGCAGTGCAGGCACGCAAGTGCCAGGGCTACACTTTGTGTCTGATGTCTCCTGGCCTCTAACAAATTCTAGGTTTGGCTATCGTTAAACCATAACCGCGGATTATTTCCAAATGATGCCCTTGAGTTTCTCTAACACAGCCTTCTAAAGGCACTGGTAACAGATTCTAGAAGTGC